>NW_006921617.1:4874071-4886826 GCF_000298275.1 Orycteropus afer afer
TTGAACCGCCAGCCTTCTGGTTAGCAGTCAGGTGCCTTAGCCACTATGCTACCAAAGCTCCTTAAACAGGTTTAATAGAAACACTTTTATTAAGTCTTGGACAGAACAAAGACAAAACAAAGTCCTGGATGAGGGAAACCATCAGCATGAGAAAGCTCAATGGAGTCCGCTGAGTCATGGCCATGTGGCTGATTATATATGATTTTTTTTAAAAAGGGGAATCATCACAAAATCGTGATTGGTGGTAGATAGAATTGTCAGTGTTGCAGGCGAGACTAAACCAGTAAGGTTTTGGTTTACAGAAGTAAGGTAAAGACCATGATTGGGACTTGAAGATAGGAAAGGGTTACAGGATTGGTTCTGGGTCTTGACTACCTGGTGGTCAGGATAGGCTATGACTCTTGACTATGCAGCCTGAGTCTTAGCAACTAGTTGACTACTAAACAATACCAAGACCCCAATCTTAATTTAAATTAGAAAAGGACACTCTCAGACAAGTTCCCTAGTTTACTGAGAGTATAATCTATTTTCAACCATATTCCCTGGGAAGGCAAACCACCCCTCCCTAGGTCTGTCCCAGAACTTGTCTGTGCATAGCCACAATGATGGTCAGAAAGAACACAAAGGGCATCTGAAACTTGTGTCAAAATGGAGTTAGGGCTCCCACTGTAGACCACAGCTTCCACAACCCCAAGTGCTTTAGAATTTAAGCTCTCACAGAAAACAAAACCTCTATTTCGAATCAAAAGTAAACTCTGCATCAGGAATACAGCCTGTCATTCCTATAAGTATCCACTGTACCTTGAGAAAAATTACTTGGTAAACAATGTGAGAGAAAGAACAATGTAATTTTGCTTATTTAAGGGTTTTGCTACTTGGGAATCCAGGTCCAAAACAATTCTCAGAATAGATGCTTAGTCAAAATAAACGTTAGAATTATGCAAGTCCTCCCTACAGCCAGGCAAGAAGGGTCTCATGATTGTTTTGAAGCCAGATGTACTCAATTTAGGAGTTCTGGTGGCGTAGTGCCTAAGGCATGTGACTGTAACCAGAAGGCTGATGGTTCAAACCCCACAGCCACTCCTCGGAAGGAAGGTTGGGCAATCTACTTCTGTAGAGATACCGCCTCAGAAACCCAAGGAAGGGCCGCTAGGAGTTGGATCTGACTCGAGGGCAATGAGAGTTGAGTAGTCAATTTAGTGATTCCTTTGTAACTTAAAAAAGTTTTAGAAACATATGTAATCTCCTACCGATCAGATGTACCCTCATCCAATTTTATAACCATTACCTAAATATCAACCAATGACTGAATTTTTGCCATAATTCCTTGTATTTTTTTTAATAAAAAATTCCCTGAACTATATCCTTTTTGGATCACTTATTTCAGAATCCTCTGGACCTTGTGATTCCTAATTTGCAAATTGCCTTGCCTCTCAATAAAAGCTCTTTACTTTTAATTTCAACCAGACTCTGCCGTTTTGCTGTATGAAAACATGAAGCCTTCTTTAATTGTGTCTGGCACACAAGGAGAATCTAATATATGTTGGCTAGTTGTTATGATTTCTATCAAGTTCCCTGAAGCAAATATTGTCAATATGGAGGACTCTGAACAGGCAAAGAATTACAAATGGTTTTGGTGGAAGGATGATTTTTCATAAAGTGACTAAATCTTTATTCCCAAGTCCCCCATAGGATGCCTGCACAGTGGTGAACCACCTGTCACAGATTTTTTATCTGTGCCCTTTGCCTCTAGTAATGGCCCTAAACAGGACACTCCATGTTTTTCCTATGCTTACCCACCCACCCCCACCACCCCATACCCTCTGCACACCGGGAAATGTCTTCAGTTGCATCACAATGAGAGTTCTCAAGAACACCACTTGAAGTTTGTATATCTGTAAATCATATCTTAAATGATTACACTAGCCACAGAATGTCCAGCAGCATACAAAAGTGGATTTCCCCCTTCTGTCCCAGAGAGGAAGGAATGGGAAGAGGGTTACTGAATGAGATTTGAGATACGAATGAGCAAAGGCTTCCTGGCTCCTCAGTAGTCTAGAAGGTGAGCCTCTGTTCTTCCCCTTTGCGGTATGCTCCACAGCCCAAAGACAGTGGAAATCCTTAGCGACATGAGACTTATTGGAACTCCGTATCTCCCCTGGGATCTCTGGTGGCATAGTGCCTAAGGCATTTGACTGCTAACCAGAAGGCTGGCAGTTCAAACCCACCAGCCACTCCTTGGAAGGAAGATGGTGCAATCTACTTCCATAGTGATACCGCTTCGGAGCTATGGTAGCACAGTGCCTAAGGCCCTTGACTGCCAACCAGAAGGCTGGCAGTTCAAACCCACCAGCCACTCCTCAGAAGAAAGATGGGCAATCTACTTCTGTGGTGATACTGCCTTGGAAACCCAAGGAGGGGTTGCTATGAGTCGGGTCTGACTCAACGGCACGTAACAACAACAACTGCTTCGGAAACCCAAGGAGGGGTTGCTGTGAGTCAGGACTGACTCCATGGCATTGAGTTTTTAAAAAAAAAAAAAAAAAAATCTCCTCTATTACAGGACACTACTTGGGTCCTGGAAATAACACAAAAACTATCATCCTGAGTCCAAGTAGCTGGCTTTGATTGCTATTGACTGAAAAACAGTCTTAATTATAACTGCTGATGTTCACTGTGAATCTCTAGAAGGAGAAAGTAACATGCAGCTTTGCCCAAACAAACTTCACCAAAAAACAGTTTTATTTGTGGAGCTCTGAATAAATGGCTGTCTCAGCCACTGATCGAGGGGTCGGGGCATCCCTACGGTGGTGCGGGGTGTGGACCATTACCAACTAACACTGTCAGAGAAGTGACACCAAAATGACTGTCAATAAAATTTTTGTGCACTGTTTAAGCAGAAAGTTATTTTTTGTTAAAAAATCCCTAAAGTTGGTTATAATAACAAAAACATTTTTATTAAGCTGAGCTTACATGTATCAAAACTCTATGCTAATTTACTTTTTAAACCTTCTAATGTGGTCTTGTCAGAGCTCTCATTATTACCCAATTACAATGAGGCTTTGAATCACGTGGTTATGTCTGTATGTGTTATGAGCCCATGCTGTTGTTTTTGTTGGTGGTGGTGTTTTTATAGTCACAGATTTTGTCTAATTTCCTGGTGCTTTAGCTATAATACTTTTGTAAGTAATATTTGTGAACCTATATCAATAACTTTTTTTGGGGGAATAAAGTAGTAATTAAAAGGAGGAAGAAAAAGTTTTCCACTTAGTCACTGGCAATGTTGTAACTAATAAGGTTGTAATTCAATTTTAAAAAACACTTCAGTTGTTAGTGTTGATATAATCCAAGGAGCTTTGGTAGTGTTTTGCCTTTGACTGCTAACCGGAAGGTTGGTGGTTCAAACCCACCAGCTGTTCCATGAAAGGAAGATGGGGCAATCTACTTCGGTAAAGATTTACTGCCTCAGAAACCCAAAGGGAATCACTATGAGCTCTGGTGGCATAGTGCCTAAGGCATTTGACTGCTAACCAGAAGGATGGCAGTTTAAATCCACCAGCCACTCCTTGGAAGGAAGACTAGGCAATCTACTTCCATAGTGATACTGCCTTGGAAACCTAAGAGGGGTTGCTATGAGTTGGATCCGACTCTATAGCAGTGAGGATTTTTTAGTTTAGGAAACATTAAGTAATTTACAACTGCATCATATATTTATATGATAGTTGTGATCATATTCTATGGTTAAAATTGATAATAAACATTACTAAGGATTCTGTATGGTCTAGTACAGAAGGAGGTACATGGGGAAGGGGGTGACACCATGAATTACCACCTGGGTGACACCAACTGTAGTGACATCAATGTCTAAGGGGTGTAAGTAGTGAAGTTGGAATTTAAATCTTGGTTTGTTGGATTCCAAAGTCCATACTCTTTTTCCATAGATGCCCATCAAATTTGTGTATCTTACAGGGTCTTCGTGAGGTATAAAGGAGATTGCTGTTGTTGTCAGCTGCTATTCAGTTGGCCCCCAACTCATGGTGACCCCATACATATTGAAATAAAATGTTTTCCCAGCCCTGTGCTGTTTCCATAATTGGTGGCAGATTGGACAGTTATGATCCATAGGGTCTCCGTGGGCTGATTTTCAGTAGATCGCCAGGCCTCTCCCTCAGTCCATCTTCTCTGAAAGCACTGGGGAAATCTGTTCAGCATTGTAGCAACACCCAAGCCTCCTCTGACAGATAGACAATGGCTGTGCATGAGGTACCTGGGCTGGGAATTGAACCTAAGTCCTGCATGGAAGGTGAGAAGTCTACCAGTGAACCACCAATCCATACAGGAGATCACTATGTGAAAATCCCTTCCCTAGAACCTGGATTGGAACAAAGTAGGTTTCCATAAATACTGCTGACCCTGCATTTTCTTAGTTGCAAGGAAAGAAGACTCTTCCTGGCTGCAAAGACTATAAATGCCAGTAGATGAAGTCATTGCAACTCTCACATTGAAGAAGCTAGACTTGTTACTCTGACTAACAAAGCAACGGACATGCTGTGCATTGAGGTATGTTCCCTTCCATTCCCTTCACCTTCTTTCCCAAGTTTATGCTTGTGATGGTTATGTTTGTGTGTCAACTTGGCTAGGCCTGGTTGAGTGGCTGGGCAGCTAGATGTAGTATTCCCCATGATGAGACTGGTAATCAATTCCATGGTGGAATCTACTGGGAGCAGCTGAGTAGCTGCCTTTGGGAATGTGGTCTGCTTCCTGTATTTCAGGAGAAGCCTTGGAATGGTCTCTAGCCTATGGCATGCTTGGACCCTGCATGTAGCTGTGTCATTGCTCAGCAGCCTGCCATGCTCTGCTGACCTTGGGACTTACAATGGACTTAAGTTAATGCCCTGCCATGTGGTTTGGTAACATCAGGACTGTGCCTTTTTACTTGTCAACCTTGGGGCTTCTCAGCCTCAGCAGCCAGAAGCTGTCTGAGTGAAGAAACGCCTCTAGCTCCAGTGGACCGGGAGCAGGAGGCAGAGCTGGACCCCAAGGTTGAGGGGCTTTCACCTAGCTCCTAGAGCCACTTTGAACTTGGACTTAAAACCTCCAAATTGTAAGAATAAACTGCTTGTTAAGTCCATCCCATTTTGTGGTATATTCTTGTCAGAGCGGCACTAGGGAACCAGAACAATGCTACTGAATGTTTTCCTTGCTTCATTATGGAATTCTTCAGAGAGCCTTCTGTGGAAGACGCTCCTGCTTCTCTGGTGGTACCGGGTAAGGAAACTGGGGGTCCCTAGTTGTGTTTTGAGGCATTCCACAAGTATACTTTCCAACATCAAATGGAATTTTTCAAAGGAGTCCTTCTCATTGTTTTAAAGGATGAAATTTATAGTTTGAAAGTAGTGGCTGCCAACCTCATAAAATGAGTTTTAATATTACCACAGACATTCTCACTATTGGCCAAATCCCCAAGACCCCTATGAAGAGTGAACTGCCCTAGGCAGAAAAGGATTAAATCCACTCAATGTCATAAAAGTATAAAATGAGCTACACACACTTTCTTATTTTCTGGGGATAGGGGTACTATGCAAGGATCCTTTGGACATGCTCTTCTCTCTCACAGCCACCCTTGCTTCCCTGGCTCTCGATGGCTTTGGCCATTGCACTAACTCCACACCGCTTCTTCTTCGATCCCTCGTCTCAGCCCCTGACTTAGACCTTCAGCTGCCCCGGTCCAGTGACAGTCAGTCTCTTCTGCTGGCTCCTGAAGAATGTGGAGAATCTAGACTTTGTTTCCAGGCATTAGAAACATGGATGAATGAAATAACATAGACTAAAAGTTTATATTCCCTTAACCTTTTAGATGTGTGAAAAATCCTTCTCTGCTTAATAAACTGTGCCCTTACGAAAATTACTTAATTGCTCTGCAATTGCTTATTCATCTGTTAAAATATTTTTAAAATATAGGGAAATGTAACTTTATTATATTATTTCATTTAATACTAAAATCCTATGAGGGGGATGGTATTACCCTCACAGAAACTAAGGAAACTGAAGCTACCCATATAATAAGTGGAATTGGAATTCATATCCTGATTTGCCTCTTTCCAAAATCCATACTTTTTTTTTTTTTAATTGTGATTTGGGTGAAAATTTACAGAGCAAATTCATCTTCCATACAGCAGTTCACATACGCTTTGTCTCATGACATTGACTGTAATCTCCTCCCACTTCCTCCCTATAGCCACTTCTTCCCTGGGTCCTTCCCTCCCATGCACTCCTGCCCCCCAAAGCTGTCTCCCTGTGTATACACAGCCCTTCTATTCTCCCATGATTGATCTCTCCAAGGAGTGTATCCACCCAATGTAAATGTTCAGCTCATATGCCTGTCTTTTGTTTGGCTGGAAGCCACAGGAGTGGGTTCAAGTCCAGACCTGAAGGGCAGCTGGGGGCCATAGTCTCAGGGGTCCCAGCAGGCTCTATCAGACCAGCAAACCTGGTCCCTTTTTTCAATGATCCAAAATCTATACTCTTTTCCTGCATACATGCATCATAGTCATACACCTCACAGGGCTCTTTTGGTGTATAAAGGATATCATTGTCCTTGTTGTGCACCACTGCATTGATTCCAACTCATAGCAACCCTATGTGACAGAGTAGAACTGTCCCATAGAGTTCCCCAGGCTGTAACCTTTACAGGAGCAGATCACATGTGAAAACGCCTAGCCTAGTATCTGGCCACTTAATAGGTTTTCAATAATTTTTAAAAATTGTATTGTGGCAAAATATATAGAACATAAAATTTGCCATTTTTAAATTAACAATCAGTGACATTAATTAATTCACCACATTGAGACCCATCACCACTATCTATTTCCAGACCTCGTGACTGTCCCAAACAGAAACTCAATACCCCTTAAGCAATAATCCTCCATGTCCACTTAGCCTTTGGTAACCACTAATCTACTTTTGTCCCTATGAATTTGCCTAGCTTACGTATTTCTTATAAGTGTAATCATATTTATCCTTTTGTGTTTGACTTATTTCATACAGAACACTGTTTTCAAGTTTCATCCATTACATAGCATATCTCAGAATTTCATTTCTCTTTATGATTGAATAATATTTAATAAATATTCTTGACTCTGGGTTTTTTTTAGGAGCTCTTTGGCAAAAGACGGTGCTTGCTGCAAGTTGAATTGCTGTCTATCCCTGTGATGGAACATACCAGGACCACCTGGGAATATATAAAATGAACTGGCTCAAAGGAAGAGGTGAAAGCCTTGGAAGCTACCTTAGAATTTCAGGAAGCAACATTAATACCAAGGGACTTATTTGTGAAAAGTCTGAGAAATGACAGGTAGCACCAACAATTGCCTCTCCAGGTCTGGCCCCAGGTCATGCTCAGCTCTGGGCAATAACATTTATAACACTGGGCTTTGGATTGATTGCAGACTCTGATTCCCAGTTTCTTCATCTAAAAAAGATTGAGGACAGGGAGGACATGTGAAACAGAAATAACAGTATCAACTAAAGCAGAGTCAGGAAAACATCAAGTTTATTTAAGGAAGAACAGTGGTTCCATTTGGCTAACACGTAAGTTTAACAAAGAGGGTAGGGAATTAGTTTATATATCAAATATACTTTGATTTATTACAAATATTATATATACCTGGTTCAAGTAAGTAAATGCATGACAAATAAATCATACAAAGTTGGGGTAGGTGCCAAATATACAGGTGACAAAGTAAGAAAGAAGAATTTGGAAGGAGAGATTATTATGTTTTTAAATAGTTGAAAACAGCTTCTTGGACCAGGTGAAGATTAAAATATACATACACTGGCAGACAGGAAATATGAAGAGGAAACCACTTCCAGGAATAAGAGCAACGTGAACAAAGGACTGAGTTGGAAGATGATGTGTATATTTGATTAAAATGGATCATGTTGGGGAATGATGGATACTCAGGTCAAGGAAAAGGTTTAAGGAGGAATTTGAATGCCATAGTAAAGAATGTGCTCTTTATCCCATAAGCTATGGTAGCCACAAAGAGTTCCCTGTATCAGTAATATCCTGGGGGGAATTTTTAGAATATTAGCCAATGATTTGGAAGATGAATGAGAAAGGATGGAAGCCCATAGCAGAGGCATAGCAGGGAGCTGGTGCAACAAGGGGATGTCCTAAACCAGAGTGGATGCAACTGGGATGGAAAGAGGTGTTGTGAAGGCAGAACCAAATTGTTCCGTTCATATTTATATTTATATTTATATTTTTTTACAGGGAGTGAAGGGGAGAGGGATAAGAAAATGGGAGGGGAAAACCAAACAGACTTTTGCATTCTAAACAGCGGAAGATGTGATAGAAGGAATGATTACCAAAAAATTAGGAAGAAGAGTCATCTGGAGCATCGTTGTTGTTAGTACTTGCTGTTGCATTGATTCAGACTCTTGGCAACCCCATAGAAGGACAATAAAATGAAAATGTTTGGGAAGAGAATTGATGAATGTAACATTTTAACTTTAGAAAAGATTGTTGTTGTTAGCTGCCATTGAGTTGGCCCGACTCATGGCAAATCCACCCACAACAGAACAAAACACTGTCCAGTCCTGATAGGGTTGCAGGTCAGACAATATACCATTGTGATTCATAGGATATTTATTGGCTGATGTTCAGGAGTAGATTGCCAGGCCTTTTGTCCTCAGCCTTTCTTGTCTGGAAGCTCTGCTGAGCCTTGTTCAGCAACCCAGCAAAATGCAAGCCTCCACTGACAGGTGCGTGCTGGCAGCACAGGAGGTGTATTGGTCAGAAATCAAATCTGTCTCCCACAGGGGAGGCAAGATTCTACCACTAATGCAAAGTCAAGATGTAAGAAGCAGCCACATTATAATAACTAAAGCCACGAAGGTAGTTGGATCCCTCAGTGCAGAAAAGAAAGTTGCAAGCAGAGAACTGGTTTAGGCATAGGGGTGGGAGTAAAGCAAGAACAATGAGAGGGAAGGAGGAGAACCAAGGCACTGCAGGTCACGTGGGGCAGAGAACACTTCCGCAGCAGAGGGAGGAAGCTGAGGACAGGCTGTGGTGGTAATTAGAAAGAAACCTCTTGAAGAGTGTAGGCAAGCAGAAGTCATAGACCATATGGTTAAAATATTTAGAAGAGAGAAGATAAGAAAAAGGAAAGAGTAAGTTCAAGCCAAGATATTTTCCTTTCCCTTCAAAGTCAAAAATACTTGAGTGTATTTGACCACAGAAAAGATGGATCTAGTGAAGATAGATCAAATAAAGACTGAGTAAGGAAAAGAGATCACTGGGGGGAAATAAAGAGATGTCTAGAGAAATGTGTGAATTCAGTAGCATTTACTATGAGGTTACTATATTCAAAGAATTGTGTTCAGCACAGTAAGAAATAGTAAAGATAAAACAAAGACAATGGAAACCAAAGAGTCAGAGAAGAAATTAGTTCACAGGACTAATAATCTGCATGAACCATAACCTCATCTAATTTAAGACCAGAAGAACTAGATGGTGGCTGGCTTCCACTGCCAACTGTTCTAATCAGGAAGGAACATGATAGATGGATACTGATAAAATGGGAGGAAAATGTGAAACAGAACTAAATTTCTGAAAAAGATCCATTGAGACTCCCTGACACTCCCGTCCTGGGATACTCTATACCTTGAACCAAAACTATTCCATGAGGTCATCTTTTAGCTAAATAATAGAGCAGCTCATAACATACCTTTGAGTACTGTGCTCCTTTAAAAAATTATCTATATGAAACTAAATGTATGCATGACTTTGAATGTAAAACAAACTCTCCCCCCATCCCTTTTTTTTTATTGTGATTTGGGGGAAGATTTACAGAGCAAATTCACTTTCCATACAGCAGTTCACATATACTTTGTCTCATGACATTGACCACAGTTTACCACAATGCCCCTCTCCCACTTCCTCCCCATAGTTACCTCTTCCCAATGTCCATCTCTCCATGGACTCCTGCCCCCTGAGCTGTCTCCCTGTGCATAAGCAGCCCTTCTTTCTCCCATGATTGTTCTCTCCAAGGAGTGTATCTACTTGAGGTAAATGTTTAACTCATATATCTGTATTTTGTTTGGCTGAAAACCACAGATGTGGGTTCAATTCCAGACCTGAAGGGCAGCTAGGGGCCATAGTCTCAGTGGTTCCACCAGGCTCTATTGGATCAGCAAACCTGGTCCCCACATTTTGTAAAACAAGCTCTTAAAATATATATTTAAAGTTACCTATATGAGACCAAATGGTCAACACTTACTCTAAAACAAAGATGAAAAGGCAAGGGGGTAGGGAAACTAGATTATTGGAAATGGAAAAACCAGACTGGCAATAATGAGAAGGTTGACACACTGTGTGAAATACAACCAATGTTACTGAACAAACTGTGTAGAAATTGTTGAATGGGAACATAATTTGCTGTGTAAACTTTGACCAAAAACACGATAAAATATTATCAGAGCAAAGCAAAACAGTGTCTTCTTTAAGGAACTTAAAATCTAGTAGGAGAAATGATAGTTATGCAAATGGTAATACTGCATGGCAGTGTCAGTTCTTTGTTCATGTTAACAATAAAGCATCATTGGAGTTTACAGAGAAAAGTTTGGGATGAAGGGGGAAGGGGCATCTCAAAAGGCATCACAGAGGGAAAAGTAGTGTGTTCAATCCTGAAAGATTAGTGAGAACATAATTGGCAAAAGATGCAGAGAGTGTGTGGGGAGTAAAGGAGGAACTTCCCCTGCAAAGATGGAATTTATGGCAAGGAGAGAAGAGTTGGCCTTGGAATGGAGGAATAATTCTTCAAATGGATCTTAAAGGAAATACAAATAGGACAATGTTGGATAAAGAGGTGTTGTAAAGTAGAGTGGAGGGAATATGAAAGAACTCATATCTGATGTCTCAGTGTACTTGTAACACAAGAAAGCAGAGGATTCTCTGAAAACAGAGGATCAGAGGTCAAGGCCAAGAAGAGAAGATTTGAAACAGCAGTGAATGTGCAGGGGAATCTGTAAAGATGGCAACAGGTATGGCTGTACTGAAGCTACAAACTCCCAAAACTTTGTTTAGCAAAAATTAGCACTCTGGGAATAGGCACTGGAGTAGTAATTATTGGAAAGATTTATATTTCTGGAAGTATGATGTTAAGATACTCTGGTCTAACCATGTATAGAAAACTGCTTATATATTTAAAAAAAAAATAGTGAATTTTCTAAGTGACAAGAGTCCAAATATCAAATGAATCCAGAGAGTTATATAGAATCTTATAAGCTTACACTTTGTGTACATTTGTGAACATTTGCTGGAACAGTGAACTGAACT
The DNA here is from genome assembly GCF_000298275.1 of Orycteropus afer afer. Taxonomy (NCBI): domain Eukaryota; kingdom Metazoa; phylum Chordata; class Mammalia; order Tubulidentata; family Orycteropodidae; genus Orycteropus; species Orycteropus afer. The sequence continues at coordinate 4,885,413 of NW_006921617.1, forward strand.
TTGATTTTCACCTAAGGCATTTGACTGCTAACCAGAAGTCTGGCAGTTCAAACCCACCAGCCATTCCTCAGAAGGAAGGTTGGGCAATCTACTTCCATAGTGATACTGGCTTAGAAACCCAAGAAGGGGTCACTATGAGCCAGACCCGACCTGACCGCAGTGCTTGTTTTTTTTTGTGTGTGTGTGTGTGTGTGTGTGCTGGGTAAAGGGGACAGGGTTTAAACAAGGTTGGAAGTTGAATAGAAGAGACCTCTGAATAAAGCTAGAACTCCAGTGGGTTATATAATCCATGTAAGAGTGAATTGGGAAATCAGACCCACTCTTTCCCTCAAGGAAATGAACAGATTTTTTTCTCCTTGAAACTTGCACCAGACTAGCCCATTTGCCAGTTTAATACCACCAAATGACCTCAAGGATTCCACACTGAACAGAAGAATCCCCTAGCTGAGCCCTGCCCAAATTTCTGACCCACAGAATTGTAGATATAATAAATGGATGCTGTTTTAAGCCACTAAGTTTTGAGAGTAGTTTGTTATGCAGCAATCCAGAACACTAATGAACTTCAGCACAGTATAAAATCATTATGACCTAATTCTATTACCTCATTAACAGATTAAAGGAGAAAAGTCATGCTAGCTTCCCAATTAAAAGAGAAAAAAAAAGTAGTTGTTAAAATGTTACATCTATTCATTATTTAAAAACAAACAACAAAAGAAATACAAATGAATTCTTAACCTAAGGATATAAAGGAATGTCTTCAGCCTAATAAAGAATAACTGTAGACATCATTCGTGATAAAGCATCACATGTATCCCCTTTAATACCAGGTACAAGGGTGTCCACTATTACTAATTCATTTTGTTCTAGATATTCTAGCTAAAAGTAGAGGGTCAGAAAAATAAATAAATAATGTAAAGATTGTAAAGGAAGAAATAGAACTGTTTTTTATTATGATTATTTTTTATTGTGATTTGGGTGAAAATTTACAGAGCAAATTCACTTCCCATATAGCAGTTCACATACACTTTGTCTCATGACATTGACTATAATTTACCCCAATGCAACAGCCAGCTCCCTTCCCACTTCCTCCCAGTACTTACCTCTTCCCTGTGTCCATCTATGGTGGTTAAGTTTGTGTGTCAACTTGGTGGGGCCTGGTTGAGCGGCTGGGCAGCTGGTGGCAGTTATTCCCCATGAAGAGACTGGCAATCAACTCCATAGTGGGATCTACCACAAGCAGCTAAGTAGCTGCCTTAGGGAATGTGGTCTGCTTCCCGTATATAAGCAGAAGCCTTGGGGAATGGTCTCTAGCCATGGTACACTTGGACCCTGCATGTAGCCATGTCGTTGTTCAGCAGCCTGCCATGCTCTGCCAACCTTGGGACTTACAATGGACTTAAATTAATGGCCTGCC
>NW_006921617.1:4887481-4915790 GCF_000298275.1 Orycteropus afer afer
TATCCAGGATCTCCTACATAGATCTCCCTCCTGGTGGTTGACAGTGGTAGTCGGGCACCATCTAGTTCTTCTGGTCTCATAGTCCTATAGGCTGCAGATCACATGGTGTACCGGTTGCTAGGACTAATTGTTTCCATGAATCTTTTATTTTCTTCATTCTTCTTTGCTCTGGATGAGGAGAGATGCATCATTGCCTCTAGATGGCTGCTGCAAGCTTTTAGGATCCTGTGCTGCTTTCAGAATTCTTTCTTTGTCTTTTGTTTTGATGAGTTTGATGATGTATATGTCTTGGTGATTTTCTTTTGGGGTCTACCCTATTTGGGATTCGTTGGACTTCCTGAATGTATATATTCTCATCTTTCATCATATCAAGGAAGTTCTCCTCCAACAAATCTTTGACAATTTTCTCAGTGGTTTTATTTTTCTCTTCCTGTTCTGGAATTCCAATGACACATAGGTTATTCCCTTTGATGGTATCCCACATGAACCTTAGGCTTTCTTCATTTTGTTTTGATCTTTTATTTGATTGATCCCTTTTGAAAGAAGTATTCAGGCATTTGTCTTCTGTCTCATTAATTCTGTCTTCCATTGCATCAATTCTACTCCTTTGCTCTTTCAATGTCTTATCTATTTCTGACAATGTAGTATTAATCTTTTGGGTTTCTATCTATAGATTTAGAATCATTTCTAATTTTTCATTTATTTTGTCATTTTGTTCTTGTATTTTCTTCCAAAATTCTTCTAGGGTTTTTTCTGTTTTCTTTGGTCTGTTTCTCAGTCCTTTGAAATATCTAAATATAATTCTTTTGAATTCCTTATCAGGGAGTTCCAATGCTGCTTCCTCCTCAGGGATGTATTCTGGGTCTGTATCCTGCTCCCTTGTTTCTACCAGTTTTGCTTCTTTGTGTGGACTGTGATGGTCTGTTGTCTCTGAGACATTGTGACATTGTTGTATTTAGGTCTGTGTTAACTGTTTGTAAAGAGCAGGCAAGGATGAGTCAGGCTCTTCTTGGTGGTTGTTTATCATTAGCCCATTAGTGGAGAAGGAAGTGGTGGCTCTTACCAGTAAGTGAAGCTGCAGAAGTTGTGGATGTAGTTGTGTCATATGGGAACTGTTGCTGTCTTCCACTCAGTTAGACAAAAATAACAATTGAATAACCATCAAAAATGTGAAAGCAAATGGACAAAAAACACACCATGTAATCACATAGGAACAATAACCAAAAAAAGAAAAAAGGGAAAAGGAAAAAAAAAAACAAACATAATATCTGGGAAGAGGGGCAATAAGAGATAATAGGAAGAGAAGGAGAATAATGAAGAAAAAAATGAGAAAAATGCAAAAAGACAAACAAGGAGCGGGGTTACGCATGAGAAAGAAAAAAAAAATTGCAACCAGAAACAGGGAAAAGAAAAAAAGCTGAAAACTAGAACCTGGTAAAAAATAATAGTAAAAAGGACAAAAGTAATAATAATAATAGTGGTTTTAAAACAGAAAAACAACAAACAAACTGAAAAAAAAAAAAAAATCAGGGCAAGGCAGGGCATGGCACCCAGGCTCCATCTGGGATGGAATTCCTGCCAGCCCAGAAGGTGGGTGAGAGTGAGTGATGGCCACACCTCCGTTCACCAAGAGAGTGTAGGGTGTAAGAGTGACAAGGGGAATATCGCACCTTTTCAGTTGTCCGCATCCCAAATGTCCTTGCAGTTCCTGGCAAGTTGAGCCTGTTCTTAAGTCCCTGGAATCTGGAAGAACACTGTTGCTTTAAATATCCAAAATGGTCAAACCACTTGTAAACATTCAAAATGTCTGAGCCCTCTGGACAGGCAAAAGTCCACAGGTCAGCCCACCTTCCTCTTCGCTGCTTCCCCTTTTATTCACCAGTCACCAGAGCAGTCCTCTGTGCAGTCCCTGGCTAGTAGGGCTGATTTTTAGGTTAATGCTTAGGTCCTACCACCACTTAGCAATATCCAAACTGTCTGTGCCATCGGGATTGCTGCTAGACCACAGCTCCATAAGTCTCCTTTTTTGGTGTTTTCATGCAAATTCTTCTGCTAGTTGGGATTTAGTCCACTTCTCTATCCTTCCCTTCAAGGCTCAGGGGTCCAGGATTATCTTCTGTGTCTGTGTTAATTGGTTCCCCTTTTCTTTGTTGAAGAGGGTCTATGCAGTCTTTCTGCCTATTCTGCCATCTTACCAGAACTCACCTGTAAATCCAATAAAACTGTTCTTACAGATATGACTATCTTCAAAAAGAAAAGAACTGAATGCAGGAACTCAAACAGATCCTTATACACCAATGTTCATTGCTGTTGTTGTTGTTGTCATTATTGTTATATGCCATTGAGTTGGACCCAACTCATAGTGATCCCTCCTTGGGTTTCCGAGGCAGTATCACTATGGAAGTAGATTGCCCCATCTTCCTTCTGAGGAGTCGCTGGTAGGTTTGAACTGCCAGGCTTCTGGTGAGCAGTCAAGTGCCATAGGTGCTATGCTACCAGAGCTCCTAATGTTTATCTTAAACTATAATAATTGAAACAGTGAAGTATAGGTGCTAGATAAATTGACCAGTAGAATTAAGAGCATCTAAGAGACCCATGGATATAGGACATTGACAATGTTGTAGATCAATGGAAAAGATGGTTTATTCAGTAAATTTGTGGAACAATATTCATATGCAGAAAAAATTAGACCCTGAACTAATACCATTAAAAAGAATCAATATCAGATGGTCTAGAAAACTCATTAAGAAAGACTACAAAAATTTTTAAGAGCCAGTGTAAGACACTATCCTTGTGAATTTGTTGTATTTATTAAACCAGACACAATATGCAAGCTATAAAGGAAAATATTTTGATTATTTTGTGTTGCTCTAACAGAAAATAATACAAATGGAATGGCTTTAACAAACAGGAGTTTATTCTCTTACAGTTTTGGATGCCAGAAGTCCAAGTTCAGAGTGCCAAGCTCTAGGGGCTGGATGAAAACCCCTCAGTCTTGGGCTTCAGCTCTGCCTCTTCCTCCTGGCCCACTGAAGCCAGAGGCTTTTCTTAACTCAGGTAGCTGCTGGCTGCTGAGGCTAACAAACCCAAGGTCAACAAATAAAATTACATTGTCCCAAGGTTACCAAACAACATGGCAGCCTTGGAAATCCTATGGGAGTAGTTCTACTCCATCCTATAGGGTCAGAATAAATTGCAATCAACTTAATATAAGTTGCAATCAGCTGTAAGTTGCAATCAACTTGATGGCAGTAGCTGGGTAATAGGTCTCCCAGGGTTGGTGATTGGTATGATGAAAGTGGTCAGAACACTCTCTACTCTAGCCCAAGCATCAAGGCTGACCAGCCTTAGGAGGAACATGCCACAATATTCTTCTGGAGCCTCTTGGGAAGAAGAAAATGCCCATTTCTCTCTCTCTCTTTTTTTTTTTCCTTTTTCTTTTTAAAAGAGTTTTTCCACCTGAGCTAGATTCAAGGAAATCTCTGACTCTGGTTGTGTGAACTTGTGTGTGTGGCCAGGGGAGGGGTTGAAGAAAAATGAGGGGAAGTGAGAAAATAGGGTGGTGGTGTTGGTTAGGGCCCAACACACAGGCATGAAATGGGAGAGGTTATGGGAAAGCTCATCAGAGAACCCAAAGAAAATGAGGATTAACGCTGAATGCACCAATTAACGCATATTGCATGTACACTCAGGGCCCGATGAAACCAGTTTAATTCTGGCCAACAGCCAAGGGCAAACCCCACTGGGGCCTGAATTCACAGTGCCCTTGAGGATGTGCCTGGTAAATGGGTACCTTGGAAAGAGCAATAAAACTCTATGTCAGGTCCCGACAACTTATTATCCTCACAAGGTTCGAGCATCAGTTAATAATGCCTCCATCCTGTTCTGCCTGTCTGCCAGGGGAGAGGGTGGAATACGTTTGCCTCACCTAATACCAGGGATTGCTCTGTCTTCATTTTTCCTAAAGCAAAACTTGGCACGGGCCTCCAGCGTGGCAGAAAGACAAGCGCGTCCCTCCTAGGCCATTTATTCTTCGCCTCAGCTTGGGGCAGGTGATGCATGAAGTACCTTGGGCCAGGGCCCGTTGGGCTGGCCTGACTTCTCCAAGGGCAGGACATACATCAAAGGCCAGAGGGAGGGTCTCTGGGTCCCCTTTGGCTGTCTTTGGAGCTGCAGCTGTTGGATCTTTTTGTTTTTTATTAGATTCATCTTTTAAAAAAGTTTTTAATCAGCAAGAATCAGTGAAGCAGGCTTTATGATGCAATAATTCTGCATGTTTTGTTACAAATATCCCCAGGCAAAGTTAAGGTTATTTCATAGGACTATCAAAGTAATACGCCCGCTTTGGTTGCAACAAGGAATCTGTGAGGACTAGTAAGCAGGAAGCAGGCCATCTGCATTCTAAGGGGCCTTTGTTTTAATAAAACAGGCACATATTACTTATAAAAGAGATTGACCAGCTGAGAAAATTCATAGCATGTGCGAAGTAATGATATATAGAGAAGCCAAATTATTTACTGAATTTAAAAAAAAAAATTCCCCACCTACTCACTCCTTGACGACAGTACTCAGTTGTGGGTTTGGGCAAGCCTTAGAGTTCAAAGGCTCCAGTCCAACACTGGAGGCCTCAGCCCAAAAAGATGAAGTTGTGGTCTATTATTATTATTATCATTAAGAGCCTCCACCTCCTCTGACAAAAACAGCAAATGGCAGTTGGGAACTGTTCCAATTCAGAATGAAAAGATACTGACATGGTTGTATCTTCATGGATTGCACTCGATCTTGTTCATTTGGACACTGAAGAGATTCAACAGTGGAGACAAGAGAGCTGGCAGAGGGGCAACACAGAAGCAACAACTCTACCTCCTGTTCTTTTCCGCTCAGATGTAGAGACCTGCCTCTTAAAACCAGTTTCCAAACTACATGACATGCTCCCTACCAGGGAAGACTGTATAATTCTTTTTCTTCAAACTTCTCAAAAGCTGCAATTCTTAAAGCAAAGTTGTCCTGAGTTAGAAGGTAGTATCTGTGGGTGTTAGTTTGGGGAAGAATTTTATTTGCATGCTTAAAACCAAAACCAGCTGCTCCCGAGTCTGTTCTAATGCATGCTGACCCCACGCGTGTCAGAGGAGAGCTATTCCAGGGGGTTTTCAAGGTTGTGGTCTTTCAGAAACAGATTGCCCGGCCTTTTTTCCAAGTCACCTCTGGAGGGGGGTTTGAATTGCCAAACCTTCTGGTTAGTAAAGGAGAGCTTAACCATTTGTGCCACCTAAGGACTCCTTTTGCTTACTTTTCAGTTTTCTAAGCTACATTCTTACTCCCTAGTCTCCATCCTGGACACATTCATGTTTGATTATTACAGTGATACTACAAGGCAGCGTCCTTCCCTTTGTGCCAATCAGCCAGCAGAGGCTAAGAGAGGAGAGCAGTGCTCAGGGTAGTGGCTGCTCACTCACTGAGTGTTCGTCAGTCACAAGGTTGTTTGGTGCCCCATTCTCTTTCCTACCCAACTTTTTCTGCTCCCTTCCTGGCTGCTTCTCAGATGAGTGAGAGGCGAGACACCCACGCATCCATGAAAAGTGATGTGAAAACTGACTTGAAGGCAGCTCCTGTTGGTACCCTAGGTTCTTGCACTTGGCTATGGCAGCTGTGGCTCCTCAAAGTCAAGTCCTGGGTCTAGATCTTGAGTAGGAAAATGCAATCCCAGCTGGGGAGCTACAGCGACTCTCCTGTCCCTGACCATGGAGAGCTTCTCAGGAGTACATGGGCATTGCCTACCTCCCTGCCTATCCCCCACTGAAGTACGGAATGAATGTACCTGACCTTGGGTCCCAAGTTTCTGAGCCACAAGGAGCCACTACCATGGTCTGTGAGCCCAGAAAGGGAAAATACAATGCCAGGAGAGGCCGGCAGGGCGGGGTGACTCCTCCGCTGGCCCAGCAGCCGCCCCCACATAGGGGCCTCACTTGGATCCAATGACGCTTGAGCAGCCAGTGAGGAGACACCTCTCTTCCGATCTGGACAGAGGTGCCCACACCCAGCAGGGAGGTCCTCCAGGCAACCATAAACCCAGTTCCACAGAACCTCCTAGAGGCCAACCAGTAGCCTTCAGTAATACTGGGAGGGTTTTTTTTCTCTCCAACCCTTTCTAACCACCAGTAGACCTCGCTAGCAAGCATTCAAAGAGCTCCCCTAGCAAAATGACTAGGAAGCCCATTGTCCATTACTAGGCCTTTAGTTGGTGTTGATGCATAAAACTTAGGGTTCCAAATTAGAGTAGAAGGGCTTGGACGTATAACAGGTCTGTCCATCTCTATTGTGAGCCTGAGTCTTTACTTCCAGGACAGTAGGATAATAAGAGGAGAAGATGCCAATTGTTACTCCTTAGTTTTCCAGTAGGAACGAAAACTATCAGATCCTTTGACGGCGGTCATGGGTGGGATACCACACTCGGAAACACACTTGTAAGAACAGCTTTGATGAGGTCATTGACAGATGCCTAGAAAGTTCACGGGAGTCTTTTTTACTACAGAGCATATTTGAAAGTGTTTGGCCAGGCTTGAAGGTTTGAATGCACAAGGGAACCTGCTGGCCCCAGCTTCCATGAAGTAACTTAAAACAGGTTTTGCACTCAGATGATCTGCTTAACCCCTCTGGGGAAGGGCCCAGAGGAACATCCCTGTGACTCAAAGGGTGGCCTGTGCTGCCACCAACAGTCAGAACAGCTGCCAGGGCCCTGCCCAGCTGGTTTGGCTCCTGCTGAGTTCCAGAATTTCCCTTCCAGAAGAGCTAAAATAAAAAAAGACGATAAACTGCCTAATGACGGCTTCTGGAGGCACTTCCTCCCTCAGGCTCAAGTTACATGGCAGGTAGCTAAGAGGTTTCCCAGGTCCTGGGTGCTGGGGAGGGAGCCCCTGATGGCACTGAGCCCCCTGAGGATAGCAGGATAGGGGAATCCAGCAGGACACACAACCACATCCCTGTGTCCTCTGCCCGGAGCAGCTCTCAATCTTAAAACCTGTAAATCAGACGTGGGTATTTCCTGAAGCAAGGTTGCAGTGAAGAGTATTTCTTTTGCTTGTTACCATAAACAAGTCAAATGGGGCCTCAGTGGGCCAACCCCATAGGTGAAGCAGCCTATGGACAACGCAGGGCTGTGTCCCCAACGTAACCTACCCCCACTAGTCCTCCTATGGAAGAGGTGAGGATGAGGTGCAATGGAAGAGCCCCATAAAGATGCTCCAGGGTTCTACAGGGCCAGGGCCTCAGCGGAGCTTCCCTTCAAATGCTGGCTAAGGCAGCAGGGCAGTGTTTCACCTACTGGTCTCTCGATGACGATGCCTGGCAGGCCGGGCTGCCATGAAATGCCTTATCATTAGTCCTGCGCTGTCTAAAAGACCAAAGCCAATGGCTACAAGGTGCACTGGTGTGTCCACGAACAATGAGCAAAAGTGGTAGTTGAGTGAAAGCTGAGGACCACTTGTACTTTAATTCGGGTAGGCACTGCCTCTCATGTGTGCCTGTGGGTGTGCCATCAATAAATTACAACTGAAAGAGTCACGTGAGTGTGGGATGCTCTGTTCTGCCCCCTGAGAGATCTGACGGGACAGTCCCATCAGCTCCTGTGTGCCTCAGCTTGACTTACCAGGCCCTTTATGCTGTCATTCCCCACTGTGCACTTGACATGCCTTAATAAACTAACAGCTCCCCAAATAAGACATGGCATGTCACTCTCAGGTGCCTTTGCCCTCTGTCTGGAAAACCTTCCTCAGCCCAAGTAACTCCTATTTATTCTTCAAGTCCCAGCACTCCCACTCTTGCAGAGTAGGCACTCCTCTGTACCCACTGAGCCTTGCAGGTCCTCTGTCACGGCATGTGCTTAGCCTATCCCAGGTAGTTATTAGGGGACACGCTTGTCTCCTCCACTTAGTCATCTCTGTGAGCTCATCACAGCATTTGGGATTCAATGGATGTGTGATTTTTTTTTTTTTTTTAAGGTAAAACGATCTTAAAGCTATTTGATAAATGTTTATTCTTTTTCTAGAAGGCAAGGAAACTGACACAAAGGTAGACAGTGAGAGAAATACAAACAACAAAACATCTCCCACAACACCTGGGGCATGCTCTCAACTGGCCCCACGGTGTTCCAACCACCAGCTCACACGCATGTCTCATCTGCTACACAGGGCTCCTAGAGGAAGGTGTATGGGTGTTTATTATGGGATCTCACTATAGGAGACACAGTGGCTGCTACACAGTTGGCACAAAATCTGCGGGACACATGGGAAAGCAAAGGAACACATGAAATCCATAGAGCAAGAGCAGCCACCTTCAACACTCAGGGAAAATGGTGGAGTGAATTGACAGGTATCCAACTTACAAACAAAAAACATGTAGACCTGGAAAGAAGAGCCAAAGCTAAGACATGGCAGCACAGGGTAAACACAAGCAAATGCTAGGGTGTCAGTCCCTCAGGCAGTTCCCAAATCCAGTCTCAATGCCACAGGCGAAGATCAGATTGGCCTCTGGGATGATTCAAACCTACTGTTCCCTGGGCCCGGTTTCTGTTTGCCACTGGCCATTTATGAATTCGTTTCCTCACCTGTAGAATGGGGGTGGGAGTGGGGTGGGGGAGTGGGGACAGCTGTACCAGAGTCGCTAACTTTCCTTTGAGCATTCACGGCTATGTTTCTACCACTTCAAAAATTCTGTACAATGGATACTCTGTGGCTAAATATTGAATGAACAGTGACCATTACAAAACCTAAGAAAAATATTGTAAGATATAAGATCAATTTATGAATCAAATGGAGAATTCAGCAAGGGAAATCTCTCAAGATTGCAATCAATGGTGCTTTGCAGAAGCATATCAATTTAACTTAGGTTCCCAGATCACTCATATATGTGGACAGACCTAAGATGCCTTGTTGTTATGTGCTGCCAGGTGGATTCCAACTCACAGCAACCCTACAGGACACAGTAGTCCTGCCTCATAGGGTTTCCTAGGCTGTAATCTTCATGGCCGTAGCTAAGACATTCGGCTGCTAACCAAAAGGTCAGCGGTTTGAATCCACCAGCTGCTCTGTGGGAAAAAGACCAGGCAGTCTATTTCCATAAAGATTTACAGCCTTGGAAACCCTATGGGGTTGCTATGAGATGGAATCAACTTGATGGCAGTGGGTTTGATTTTTGGAATCTTTATGGGAACAGATTGCCAGATCTGCCACTGGGAGGTTTGAACTACCAACTTCTGGCTAACAGCCTGAGAACTTAACTGTTGTGTGTGCCACCAGTAATATGTCTTCAAAACTCACTGCCATCGAGTTGGTTCTCACTCATGGTGACCTCTATTGGGTTTCTGAGGCAGTAAATCTTTATGGAAGTGGATTGCCTTATTTTCTTTCCCTGGAGCCACTAGTGGGTTTCAACTGCCAACCTTCTTCTGGTTTAGCAGTCAAATAAATGCCTTAGGCACTACACCATCAGAGCTGCTTAATAAAATGCCTTGTTGTTGTTGTTGTTATGGGCCCCGAGTCATAGCAACCCCTCCTTGGGTTTCCGAGGCAGTATCACTACGGAAGTAGATTGCCCAACCTTCCTTCCGAAGAGTGGCTGGTGGGTTTGAACCGCTAGCCCTCTGGTTAGCAGTCAAGTGCCTTAGGTACTATGCTACCAGAGCTCCTAATAAAACGCCTTAGTTACTATTATTACTGTCAGTATTACAATCATTTTTAATTATCATTGTGTCTGATTTAGATTTAGATTAAACACTTGTGTGGGCCAAAAGCATACATATAAATAAGAATGGAAATTCAAAATAAAAAAGATGTGAATTTGCTTAAAAATGGGACAGACTTTAATAATCAATCCTATGAGATCAATGCCATATGGGATAAACTGCCAGGTGTTAGCTTTCTATTTGGAAGAATGGTGCTATTAGTTTTTGGCAGATAATCCTAATGCCTCTCCAACCCTCAATTGCACTAACCCTTTTTAATACAGTTAATGTATTTAATCAGCTAATTCTGCCATTGCTTTAATAAGTTTAGGTAGGCCCAGTTCTTAAATTTATCTGGCTCAGAAACTGACTGAACATTGCCAGCTTGCACATGAAACTTTATATATATATTATCAATGTTCCTAGAAAATTGTGCGTAAATCACAACACAGTCTAGTGCTGTGGCCTTCGGCAAACCAGCTAATCTCTCTGGGCTTCAACTTCTCATTCTGCAATCTGACTACATGGATGAAGTTCAAGACCGCTTTATAATTCCTAGACCTGAATCTGATCTGACACACAAGGGTGTACAATTTTAAGCAAACCTAAAAAGAAAAGTACAGATTTATTAAAACCAGGGAGTTTGGTAAAACACTGTTTCTCAAGCATACAATGCACAAATCACCTGGTGAACTTGTTAAACAGGAAATTCTGACTGAGCAGCTCTGGGGTGGGTGGAGGCTCTGCATTTCTAACAAGCTCTCAGGTGATGCCCATGCTGCTGGTCCACGGACCACACTTTGAGTAAACAACAACAACAACAAAACCTCACTATCATCAAGTCAATTCTGACTCATGGCAACCCCCATGGGGTTTCCAAGACTGTAAATCGTTACGGAGACAGACTGCCTCATCTTTCTTCCATGGATCAGCTGGTGGGTTTGAACCACTGACCTTTTGGTTAGCAGCCAAATGTCTTAAACATTTCACCACCAGCACTCCCCAGGCAATTCTTATACACACTTAAGAATCGCCTGCTTGTTAAAATGTAGATTCTGAATCAGTTTCTCTGGGGTGGAAACGCAAATTCTCAGCAGGTAGTCAAACCACAATGAACGGGTTGGAAGCCCAGTGTAGCATGCCTGCTATGCTAAAGGTTCTCTTTAAATAAACAACAGTTCCAAGGGTCCTTCCTTGCACATAAACTGTCTTGCCTTATACCCAAGACACTACCACTCTGACTACAGCTGTTGACACTGCAGACCAGCACATGACTCCAAAGCAGCCATCTTTAGGCTGGCTACGAGATTGCTTAGCACAAAAGCACCATCTAGGAGGTATGAATCAAACAAAAACCAAACCTACTGCCATCGAGTGGATTTTGACTCATAGCAACCCCTACTGGGTTTCTAAGGTGATAAATCTTTACAGAAGTAAATTGCCCCATCGTCCTTCCACAGAGTGGCTGATGGGTTTGGACCTCCAACCTGGTTAGTAGTCAAATGCCTTAGGCACTGTGCCACCATAGCTCCTTAAAGGTATGAGTACCCACGAGGAATAACATTTAATAGACACACCCACTTCTTTGCTCTTAAGGGGTTTGAATGCAACAAACAGAGAATTGTGTCCAGGTCCAAAAGTGTGCAAGAAGTTAGGCTCTAGAATGGAGAAAAACATGTTGTTGTTAGGTTCCATTGAGTCCACTCTGACTCATAGTGACCCTACGTCCAACAGAACAAAACACTGCCCGGTCGTGCACCCTCCTCACCATCCTTGCGATACTGAGCCCATTGTTGCAGCTACTATGTCAATCTGTCTTGTGGAGGGTCTTCTCCTTTTTTGGTGACCATTCACTTTACCAAGCATGATATACTTCTCCAGGGAATGATCCCTTCTGATAACGTGACCAAAGGAGGTAAGACGAAGTCTGGCCATTCTTGCTTCCAAGGAGCATTCCGACTCCACTTCCTCCAGGACACATCTGTTCGTTCTTCTGGCAGCCCGTGGTACTTTCAGTATTCTTTGCCAACACCACAATTCAAAAGCATCGACTCTTTTTTGGTCTTTCTTATTCATTGTCCAGCTTTCACATACATGAGGCAATTGAAAACACCATGGCTTGGGTTAGGTGCACCTTAGTCTTCAATACTTTAAAGAGGTCTTTTGCAGGTGATTTACCCAGTGCAATATGTCATCTGGTTTCTTGACTGTTGCTTCCATTGGTGATGACTGTGGATCCAAGTAACATGTAATCTTTGACAACTTCAATCTTTTCTCAGTATATCATGATGCTGTTTATTGGTCCAGTTGTGAGGATTTTAATTTTCTTTATGTTGAGGTGTAATCCATACTGCAGACTATAGGCTTTAATCTTCATCACTAAGTGCTGCAAGTCATCTTCACTTTCAGCAAGCAAGGTTGTGTCATCTGCATATCTCAGGTTGTTACTGAGTTTTCCTCCAATCCTGATGTTGTGTTCTTCTGCATATAGTCCAGCTTCTTGGATTATTTGAGAAAAAATATACAAGCAAAAAAGTTTGTGTTAGAAGCAGAGAATAGCCAAGGTGCTGCACTGTTAGAGAATTGAGAGATAAGGATTCTGATATGGAAAAGACTAGATTTCAGGGCTGCTAGAATTTATGCTTTTTGGTGAATTCTCATTCTCCCAGAATCCTGGCTTAGTGGTGTGTGTCCTGATTTTTCCTGTAAACTTTCACTAAATCCAACTGTGATAGTTGGAGCTGTGTGTCAACTTGGCTGGACCCCAGTTCTGTGTGATGGGATCAGATGACTGTGTTCTGAGTGGCCAGTCTGCCCAAGGGGAGTTTCCCTAGGGTGTGTGGCCTGCTTCCAAGATATCCAGGGACATCCTGGGAAGAGACACATTCTTTGAGGGATTGGAATCCTGGTGTGCGGACTACAAACTTCCGTGAGGGAGCAGCCCATCGCTCGGCCTGTAGATCTTGGATTTGCCTTTTGTTGGAGCCAACAACTAGCGCACTGCCTGCCAGCCTTGAATCTCTCGGCCCCCTGCGCTTACGGAAGCTAAGGCTGTCGCCAGCCCATTTTCCTCCAGAGACTTGTTGGCTTTTATACGCTTGTGAGCTATTTTCCTAAGATAAATTTCTCTCTCTCTCTCTCTCTCTCTCTATATATATATATATACTTGCTGGTTTTTGTGTTTCTCTAGAGAACCCAATCTAACACACCAACTAATGGAGACACCTTGAATATTCCTCTATACCTTGTGATCCTAAAAAGATGATTCCTCACTTTGTGGCAAGCCCTTTCTTCACTTGGGATTTACTGTAACAAACACCCATAGGGCATTTAAAATGTGGTATCATTGATGCCCAAGTTTCTCACAGAGTCAGTAAGGTTCTACCTTAGGTCATGTGAGAGCGGGCATGACCAATCCTGCCAGAAGGCAAGGGTGGAAGAGGGGAGAGATCCTCTAAACTATTCTTATGCTCATCTTTGAGATGGTGCTAGGTAATGCAACCAACTCAACAAGTTGCTCTCCAGAGCTATTGACAAAAACTTTGTGAACTCAGCAATAGTACATTTAGATGAAGTGACAACTGACTGTAGATGATATCAGCATTAATGCATCGATGTTGGAGGACAGCAACATGTTTCAGGGTTTCATATCTGGCCCTGTCCTGCCCAACTCATTCATGGGAAAGTTGAACAAACACAGAAGATATGTTCATGAGATCCGTGGATGACACGAGGCTGAGGTGGCTACAATTGGATAGTTGGTTTAGTAACTTGAACTCAAGTCCTCCATTAGTGAGTCTTTGTCTTCAATAAGTGACAGAATCAAAATTTAAATGGTTGTGACTGACTAGAATGAACAGGACAATCAACAACATAAAGTAGAACCAGATATATGTAAAGTTTTCTCTTTACGTTGATAGAGCCACTCGCTCATTTAGAATGGTGCTTCTCAGATTTTAGTGCACAAGGGAATCACCTGAGGATCTGATTCAGTAGGTCTGGAGTGGGGCTTGAGAGGCTGTAATTCTAACCAGTTCCCAGGTGATGCCAATGCTGCTGGTCCATGGGCCACACTCTGAATAGCAAGAGTGAAAAAGCCCTAGGTGACCAATTAATCACAAGCCTTACACTGCCACATCTGACTTTGCTCCAATAGCCGAGTGAATTTCTGATCGAAGTAATAAGTAGGCCCACTATCCTCCACACTCCCAAACCCCATCTGCTGTGTTGCATTCAGCACAGAGAACCATGTTTTAGCATGGCCCTTGGCATATTAGAATACAAATGTCTTGGTTCTCTAGTGGTGCTACTAATACCACAAGTGGATGGTTTTAACAAACAGGAATTTATTCTCTTATAGTTTAGGCAGCTAAAAGTCTGAATTCAGAGTGCTGACTGTTGGAGCAAGGTTGTGAAGGCCTCTCAACCTTGGGCTTCAACTCTGCCTCTAGTTCCAGGACCACTAGAGCTGGAAGGTACTTTCTGACTCATGTCAGCTCCTGAGGTCAACAGGTAAAATGGCATAATCCCAAGATTGGCGGGCAATATGTCAGGTCAGTGGTCAGTCCAGGAACTGAAGATGAAGACTCAGCCAAATGAAGGATCCAAAATGTGCCAAAATGCTAGAGACCTTCCTCAAAGCTTCTCTATATATACTGGAAGCAGGCCACACCCTGAAGGCAACTACTTAGCTGCTTGGTCACAGCAGATTCCACTCTGGAGGTGATTACATCCTCATCATGGGGAATAACTGCGTCCAGCTGTTATTCAAACCACTCAAAACCACGCCCCAGCCAAGTTGACACACAACCTTAACTACTATAACAACCAAGAGAACAACTAAAATATTGAGACATCTAGAATCTACATTGTGAGAATTGAAGAAACAGGGGCCCTTTACCTACAGAAGGGACAGATATCCTTAGATATTTAAAGTGATATCATGTGTTATTCAAAAATAACAACTTAGTGTAGGGGTTTAGAGCGTTATGTTCTGGACAGATGTAGGTTCAAATCTCCACTCCACAGCCTTCTCTGTGACTTCTAGCAAATCACCTAATCTCTTCACATACCAGTGCCTCTATCAGTAAAATAGAAGTAACATCAGCACCTATCTGCATCAGTGAATTTGGCTATCTTAATAACTATAATACTAATATTGTGTTAGTGGCTTACACATGTGTTTACTTTTCTCTTGTGTGTAATCGAAATTGGGTGTTCTGGATGAACAGACAGCTCTGCTCTAAGCCAAGATTCAGTAGCCCAGTGATCTTCCCATGCAACACCACCTTCAACATGAGGCTTGTAAGGTCATCATGGAGAGGGAAAGAGCATGGAAGCTCATCTGTGGGAGGTTTGCTCAGCCAGCTCTGAAAATGTCCACACGATTTTGCGTACATATCACTGGCCAGACCTCAGGCACATGGCCACATTTAACTATAAGAGAGCTAAGTAATGCAGCCTAGCTGTGTGCTCAGGAAGGAAAGGAAATGGGTTTGGTGAGGAGCTGCCTACCACTCACTCTCTTTCATAAGGTTATTTAAATAATGCCAAAGTTTGGCACACTACCTGACATATAGTGAAGGCTCAATTTATTGCTACTGTTACTATGTAGCTCCAGAGAACAAAAGTATGCTCAAAACATTAAATTATAGGGAGACAGATTTCAACTGAAACCAAGATACAACATAGAAGTAATTCCAGCTGCGGCTGAGATGATTCTGATGCTTGGCGACCCAACTGTGTCAGAGTAGAACTGTGCCTCCTAGGGTTTTCAATGGCTGATTTTTCAGAAGTACATCACCAGGCCTTTCTTCTGAGGTGCTTTTGTGTGAACTAGAATCACCAGCCATTTGGTTAGCAGCCAAATGAAGTAACCATTCACACCACTCAGGGACGCCATAGAAATAGGACAGTTCAATTATGAATGGGTTAAGATGGTAAGGTCTCCATGACTGGAACTAGTCATAGAGAGGACCCTACATTTCAGGGATGCTAAATAGAAGTCCTTTATTAGTTGGATGGCATGGGAGTAGATAACTTCTAGGCATCCTCAGAAACATCAAGCACCTTGGGCTACCTATGTAGCTTGGTACTAAGTGGATTTATACTGGTAGACTAGCCCATATCAGTGTCCTTGGTTTCCCAACACTCATATCTATAACACAGACTGTACTTTAGACAATGCTATCACTCAGTAATCTGGAAAGAGATTAAACCAGCTCAACAATACATCCTACCATTTTGCTTGACTTGACACTTTTCTCTGTCCCCATGCCTACCTCTACATCTTTCAGAAAGGTGAATTAAAACTTAACCTTAGAGATCTGAGATTTGTTTGCATTCTCTCTGGAGATAACTGAAGCCACAGTATCATTAAAACACATTTGAGAATCACTGTCTTAGATGAATGCTCCTAGGTTAACATTTTAGGCAAAGTCTGATGTTTTCTGATCTTCACAGGCTATATCACATAAACTTTTCTGTAGGCTTCTTCCTAGAGCAAATGCAGACCTCTTCTAAGACCTCTTCCCCAAACCTGGGCTTCTTTTTGCCTAGTTTGTCTATAAGTCCAAAAAGAAGTAGACAGAAGATGGCTGTTCAAAGCTATTGTAGGCAGAATACATACTCTTTAAAATGTGTATTTCAGTTAGGCTCTTTTTGTATCCTAGGCATGGAAGACAGTTGAAAAGCCTGAGCTGCTAGTAGTGCCTAGATTTAGAACTGGCTATGGACTTCTAGTTCTAGAGGCTAATACTGATGGAAACATCTGGGTTAAGACAATAGAGCTATTTGTGATGTTTCTTCAGTTTCCATGTCCTCTTGGTGATGCATCTCACACCAGGAATTCTGGGCTTTGCTGCTGCTTTTCCTTCCCCAATAACATGGATTTCTGTTTCAAAAGCAAATTAGCTGAATATTTTAATAGGACTGGGCTCCAGTTATGGATTGAATTGTGTCCCCCTAAAATATGTGTTATAATCTGTTTTGGTAATCTAGTGCTGCTCTAACAGAAAACACCACAAATGTAGATGGCTTGAACAAACAGGAGTTTATTCTCTTACAGGTTAGGAGGCTAGGACTTCAAGTTCACAGCACCAGCTCTAAGGGCTGGGTGAAGGCCTCTTGACCTTGGGCTTCAGCTCTGCCTCTTGCTCGTGGCCCACTGAAGCTGGAGGCATCTCTGAACTCAGGCAGCTGCTGGCTGCTGAGGCTGACAAACCTAAAGTAAAATGGCATAGTTCCAAGATTATTAAGTAACATGGCAATCTACTAGGTCAAGTCCAGAGACAGTCCCAAGATCAGCAGGAAACATGGCAGGCTGCTGAATGAAGACTCAGCTACATGCAGAGTCCAAGTGTGCCAAAAAGCTCCAGAAACCTTTCTCAATGCTTCTCCTTATATATTGGAAGCAGATCACTTCCCTCAGGCAGCTACTCCGTTGCTCCAGTAGATTCCACCATGGAGTTGATTATCAGCCTCCTTATGGGGAATCACTACATCCAGGGAGCTCTGGTAGCATAGTGGCTAAGACACTTGCCTGCTAACCAGACGGCTGGCGGTTCAAACCCACCAGCCACTCCCCGGAAGGAAGGTTGGGCAATCCTACTTCCGTAGTGATACTGCCTCGGAAACCCAAGGAGGGGTCGCTATGAGTCGGGGCCGACTCGACGGCACATAACAACAACAACAACAACAGCTGTCCAGCCACTCAAAACCAAGCCCAGCCAAGTTGACACACAACTATCACAGAATCCTAACCCCTATACCTGTGGATGTAATCCTGTTTGGGAATACGGTTTTCTTGTTATGTTAGTGAGGCTGTATCACTATAAGGCGTGTCCTAAACCTAATCATCTCTGAGATGATTTCAGATTTTCCGCTCCCAGAGCTGTGAGGAAATAAATTTTTGTTCTTTAAAGCCACACATTTGTGGTATTTCTGTTACAGCAGCACTGGGAAACTAGGAATGTTTGCAATTGGCATTTTGGAAGCAGATTGTGAAAGAAACAGTTACTGACATTTTCTACATATTGGCACGTTCTCATTTTAGGAGGACTAGAATCCCCTGGTCCAGATGGTGAAACTAGGAGATTTCCACGTAAGCAGAAACTAAGGGAATTTGTTAAAACCAGACCAACCTTACAAGAGATACTAAAGGGAGTCCTTTGAACAGAGAACCAAAAATAGCAAACAACTGACCATTAATACAAAAGATGAAATAACCCAGAAACCACAGCTATGGACATATCCAAAGTAAAATAAGTTTACAAGATTGTAAACAGGGAACCAGAGACTTCAATTGGCAAATGAGGACAACTACAAACCAAAAAGTGGGAAAATACTGTGTCATCACAGAACTTCTAAATGGTGAGGGAGTCAAGAGAGTTGCAAGATAGAATGGACTGTTTTAAACTTGAGGGGAGAATTACAAATCACAGAAAAATGACAAACCTTCACATCACAATAAAAAAGAGGACAAATATTCAGCAAATACTAAAACAACAGCAACAATGGAAATGTTAAGACGATTCATAAACATAATGAGCTCAGCACAGAAAATAATACAGAACAAAGAAACCAGGGACACCATGAAAAAACACAGAACAAAATGACAGCCACCAATTCATACTAGTCAATAATTACACTGAATGTTAATGGATTAAATGCACCACTCAAGAGATGAGAGTTGCAGATTGGATAAGAAAACAAAACCCATCAATATGCTGTCTACAAGAGACACACCTTAGAGACAAAGACAAAAATAGACTAACATCAAAGGTTGGAAAAAGATCTATCAAGCAAACGGCAACCGTAAAAGAGCAGGACTGGCAATATTAATTTCTGGTCAAATTGACTTTAGAATGCCTGGTCCTGGGAGACAGGACGCAGGTTCATTAAAAAAACAAAACAAAAGACTAGTAATTTTAAATTACTAGATTCAGAATTTCCAAATAAATTTGTGATTTTCTCATATAGTGGAGAATGTCTTCAGAACAGTCAACATACCATGCAAATAGTATTCAAAACCACAAAACACTTCTGAGTAGAGATTCATTTGAATAAGCACTGCAAACAATAGGAAGGCATAACTGAATCAAAGATGTATTTCTCAGAACAGGCCCACCTGCTAGGAAATTCTGAGCCCTCCCTGAAGTGGAAAAGAAGAGAAGGTAAGGACAGGCACCTAGACAGACCAGAAGGTTCTATATTACAGTGCAAGAGTCACAAACTCCACCCCTTTACCTCATAACCATCAGAACCTTTTCACTGTTATTGAAGTCAGAGGTAAAGAGTAGAACTGAGAGAATAAAATAGGAAAGGGTCTCTTCAAAATTCATGTCCACCTGAAACCTGGAAATAGGGTCTTTGCAGATGTGATTAGTTAACAATACAGATGAGATCATCCTGGATTAGGGTGGGCCCTCCAACAAATGGCTGATGTCCTTCAAAGAAGAGATGGCAAAGGGAGCGAGGCCAGAAGGGGAGAAGGCAGGTATGTGAAGATGGAGGCAGGGACTGAGATGTGCTGTCACTCACCAAGCAGTGCCAAAAGCCATCAGAAACTACAAGAGCCAAGGATTCTCCCTTAGAGCTCTTGGAGGGAGTGTGGTGCTGCTGACACCTTGCTCCCAGACTTCTGGGCTCCAGAAAAGCGAGAGAGTAAGTTTCAAGCCACCCAGTTTGTGGTAATTTGTTGTAGCAGCCCTAGGAAACCAATAGAGCGCCTATAAATCAAACAACACTTACATATTGTTCTTTGATTGGGTCCTGGCCCAGTACCACACACAACTTATGCTTTATGATAATGGCATCAGACATGGAAAAGACACAGATGTCTCACTCTCCTCAGTGTTAGAGACAACCACCTACTTTTTTTGTGTGCATGTGGTAAGATATATGTAACACAAAATTTGCTGTTATAACCATTTTTAACTGTACAATTTAGTGACAAAGATTGCATTCACCATATGCAACCACACCACTACTTCCAAAAGTTTTTCATCACTTGAAACAGAGACAACATATCCCTTAATAACTCGCCACCTACCCCTCCTCCCAGCCCCTGGGAACCCCTAATTAATTTTTGTCTCTGTGTATTTGCCTCTATATTGTTTTATTGGAATTAACATTGTTCAAGTGTGCCCAATATTCATATTGCCAGCTCAAAGTCTAAAGACTCCTTGTAGATGACCCAGTATGACTTTGTACTTCAATTGAAGGAAGTGGAGGCCTAAGAAATAAGATTGTGTCAAGGTCTCAAGAGGCCAACCAGCCTGACTTTATCTTCCCCTCATCTTCAGGCAAAGGCTCCATTATTACAAACAGGAAATGTATCATTCCTATAGCTAAAGCCTCAAGGATTACCCATCCATAGCAGTTTAGAATTTGCTAAATATTTCATCTGAAATTATGGCAATTTTTCTTCTACTATATGTTATCGTGTGGAAGGTCAGTGTAAGTAATGGTGACATCAAAAGCGTATCTTCATTTCGCTCCTAAAGACAACAAATTAATATCATTCCAAATAAATCCATATGCCACACAAAGAAAAAAGAAACATGGCCTCAATGTTACTTTGGTGTTTTATTCTCCTAGTTGTGCATCTTCTCACCCTTTCCTAGCGTCTCCAGTGGTGCGTAGGGAAGACACCGAGCTGGAACAGCATATTCTAAAACATCTCCTTGTGCACAGAATTGCTGAATGGAAAGACTGACTTGAAAAACAAAAACATCTCCATGTGCACAGAAAGGCTAGAAAGAAATGCACCAAAATACTAACAGTGTCACGTTTTTATTTTCCTTGTATTTTCCAAAATCTCTACGATAAGAATATATTACTCTTATAATCAAGGGAAAATCTTTGAGGGAGAAAAAAGTTTGCAGGCAATTCTTACGTCTCTACCTCCTTTTCTGTAGTTTCTTTGAAATACAAATCATGAAGAATCTATCTGGAAGTGCGGGACTTTCACACCCTTCTCATGTGGGGCAGCGTAAATACACTAATTGCCCCAGCTTATGTGCTTCCATTTCCCCCCATGAAGATCATAATCCAGCCGAACTGGATATTTGTTTTCCTAGACATGCTTCATACTTTTTTGCCTCTCAGCCTTTTGTCTTAGAAGACCATAGAGAATGACTTAAAATCTCTGTGTACTTTACATTGTTCAGGCCGTTTCTTCTATGAGGGATTTAACACAATTGTTCCATTTGGAGGTAATGTATTTTTCCTAAGGACATCTATGAGAACCTAGTATTTACACCACTTCCTGGAATACAGATGTGCTACTTTGCATTATTAATGTGTTTATGTATATATTCCATTTTTCTGACTAGAGAGCTCCTCCAGGACTTGGACTGTGTCTTACACATCTCTGTTCCCCATCGTGCTTCATATACAGAAAGTTCTCACAAGTTCGTTAAATGAGTATTTTGGGTACTAGCTGTCGTCCCATCAGGGATCACTCCCAGGAACCTCAAATTTAGGTCATCCCTTTTCTGATCTATTCATTTATTGTTACTGAAGAATATAAATCCTACAGAAAAGAGGTTGGAGTGATACTGAATTCAAACTGGTGTCCAGGATACTACTGTTGAGGGTGGGAGGGTGGTATCGGTGAACATGAACACTCAATGTTTCCTTTCCATCAGTTTTCCCCTCTGACCTCCCCCCCCTTATGGAACCCTAACTCCTCTTCTTTTCATGATACTCTTTAGTAAAGAACACTTGACACATTCAAATGTGACTATACTCTTCTAGTGAAACAATAAAAGCCACAAAATAATGAGACAGTCAGTGTTGTTTTCCCGAAGATTACATCAACATTCTACTGAGACTTCTGGCCTGGAACACAGTGTAAATTCAGTTAAGAACGGGACCGCGAAAAGGGCAAGGGATCGATCGGTATGCTGCCACTTGCCAAAAAAAAGGGGGGCGGATATGCAATATGCGGTCCTATGTATACATACACAGGATGTTTAGAAAGATATGAAAATGATCAAAGTGGCTGAATTTAGGGAGAGAACATGGGATCTAAGAGGATTACTTTGGGTATACCCCCCTTTATACTGTTTCAATGTTTACCATAATATCTATGTTTTTACTTATAAACTTGAAAGTTTTTTCTGATGACTGGCATAGTTCTACTTCCTGCCCACCTCCAATACTTTATTATTGATGAAACTCACTGGTTGAATGCATCAACCTTAGTGTTCTAAATAATCTAAGATCATGCAAAATTATTATGTATTCCATGGTAATATATGTGGTAAGATAGATATAACACAATGTGCATGTGCTTCTATGTACTACAAAGAAGCATGACTTCTTTGCTGCATCCAACCCTACAGGAAACTTATTAGGCAAAACCATGAACACAGGAATTGCTCTGTTTAATGGCTGAACTATAATATCATACTTTTCCTTTTCTCCTTCTAGCTGCCCATCCCTACAACCCCAATGGAATACACAGTAATTCTGCATGATCTTGGATTATATTTAAATAAAACACAATGGTTCATGTATTCAACCAGTGACTTTCATCAATAATACAGTCCTGGAGGTGGGCAGGGAGTAGAGCTACACCATTCATCAAACAACTAGTACTAACACATACAGTATTTACTACACATCATATGCTGTTCTAAGTGTTTTACATATACCAGGTTCATCGAATTCTCACCATCTCATGAGTAGTGCAAAAAGGGCATGGAGTCTGTATCTTCTGACCTCCTCTAACTTCACAAGAGGAAGAAAAATCACCATCAACAGCCCAAGGGTTACTTCTATGAGGCCAAACATGCTGCCAACCTCCAGCCTTCTACCAATTCTGATACCAACCACCCTGCCCATGGCATTCACGACTTCTCTGCCGAGTTTGATAATTCGTTGCAATGGCCACACAGAACTCACAGACAATACTCACGATTATGGGGTTTATTAGAGAAATAACAGGCTACAATTCAGGTTCAGGAACACACTTAGGATACAATTCTTCTATCAGGTCAGTCTCCCCTCTGCTGTGCCCTCAAACACGCCTCTCTGGCCCTTGACCTCTCAGCTTGGCCCCTGCCCAGCTTAGGCGAAGGTTACAAAGCTCTTTTAGCTCTGCCCACAGGTACACCCTGGTGCACCCAACTCCGTCAGCAAGCCCCTGCCCAAGGGAGGGCACTCAGCTTTCTCACTCCCCGGGCCAGGTCAGCCCGCCGCTCTGCCTCGTGGTTCCACTGCCATCATCTCTCTGCCAGCACGTCTCTCTGCTGGAGAGTCTCTGCCAAGGAGGTCCAATGCAGGGATCTCAAGTCCAAGACATGCTCCACTTCACCTCCAGCTCTTCTCTCTTGATAGCAGTGAGATCCCCCTCTCTGCCTCTCCAAACCATGTTTTCTTTGAGAGACAGTGGCAGTAGAACCAAGAGGCACAAGACAGAGTGGTAGGCTTACCTGGCCCATGGAGTGAGAAAGCTGAGTGCCCTTGGGCAGGAGGCTTGCTGACGGAGTGGGGTGCACTTAGGTGTACCTATTAACAGAGCTGAAAGAGCTTTGTCACATTTGCCCAAGCAGGGCAGGAGCCAGGCTGAGAGGTCAAGGGCCAGACAGGCACATCTGAGGGCACAGCAGAGGGGAGACTGACCTAATAGAATTGTGTCCTGAGCCCATTCCTCAACCTGCACTGTAGCCTATTACTTCCCTAATACACTCCATAATCATGAGTATTGTCTGTGAGTTGTGTGTGGTCACTGCAATGAATTATTGAACCCAGCAGAAAAGTTGTGAGTGCCATGGGAGGGATGATTGGTGTCAGAATTGGTAAAAGGTTGGAGGGTGGCAGCATGTTTTGCCTCATAGACTAGAAGGCTCATTTTAAGCCTGGCAGAGTGACAAAACTAACTAATCCAAACAACAGAGTTCTACACACCTTATTTGCCTGGTCCTGCCCAATAAGCTGGTAGGAGTTACAAAGGCTATGGCTAGAAAAGCCATACCAATTCACTGCATCACAAGTAGGTACTATGAGGAAACATAAGCACAGAGAAGATAAACAATTTGCTCAGTCACACAACTGGTAAGCAGGAGGTCTGAGATGAGAAGCCAGGCAGTCCTGCTCTACAGTGTATGCTTTACCCATAGGCTAATCCACAATACCACCCACAGTAAGAAAACTCAGAAAGATGGCAACCTGACAGTATTATTTTAAAGAAGAGCTGCCATTAAAATTGCTCTCATAATGGTTTAACAACAAAGTCCAAGATTTTAAATTGAATTCCTTGGGAGTATTTTCTTCCCATAAACATCCAATGTAATGTGATACAGTCTAAAGAAATTCTAACCCCATTACGGTTGTACATCTGTTCCTCTCACCTAACCTGTCAGTATTCAAGTGTGGTTGTAAAGATTTTAGGTTTTTTACTTGCGTAACATAACCTCTCAAATATTTCTCAACAGTAAAATGTGATTAAAATATTCTTCTGCAGACCCATTTCCAAATGAGTGAAAACACTTCAGTGAAAAGATGCACAAAGGCAAGTGGCATGTGTGTGGGAGTACTAACCAAGAGGTGTTTGAAAAGCCACTGAGAAAAAGATGTTACCAGATGTATCATACCCACATGTTGAAAAAAGTTGTGTCAGTTCAGAGAGGGATATGACGGTGTTTGAAATGATAGTAATGCTAAAAACAATAAACACTGGCCACCAGATCATGTACAAACATGTGACATGTTATACTTTTATCTCCTGCAGAATCACTGAGTGAGTCCTGTCCAGTTCTAAGTTTCATAAACATTGAGTTGACTCATTGTACAATTAGGCTAAGTGCTAAAGGCCAACCTAATCAGTATGAGATCTTGGTTCCATATTTTTCTAAAGAATATACCTTTACATTGCTTGCATTCCTTGCTGTATCTGTGATATAACTGGTATAATCTTTCACATAAAGGTTTGCTAAAATTCTAATCAATCAAAATTTACCTCAAACGCCAAGTTTTAAGTATAGGTTAAATGTTAAATTTTTTCTTTTGTTTTTATGGGGAGGGAGGAGAAGAGTCAAAGAGGTTCAGGAGGAGACTATTTAAAGATCAGTTACACTGTAAATGGATAAAATGGGTGAATTTTCTGATATGCTAAAAAGTTGTTTTTAAAAAGTAAATAGATGGAGAATTTCTGATACTTGTTCCTTTTTATAGTTCATCACTCAAGATAAGTATTAAAGGCAGAGGGTTACAAACTCCAGTGCTAAAAAGGATCAGACAAAGGAAGATAAATATGCCCCCCTATCTGGACTGGACAGCATTGATTGGCCCCAGTAGACTGCTGCCATACAAAAGGGTGTACCTAATGATTTCAGATCTTCTAATTTTTAAAAGAAGTAAATACAGACTTTTGTGAATTAAACACTCAACACTGCAATACTGTTTGAGTAGCTTTGTAGGGTCAAATCTACCCAAGGTCACCATTTTGCAAATTGAGAGGAAGAGTATTTTGGATATACTGTATTAGTTCTTTGCCACATAAGATCTATTTCACACCTAATTTTAAAATGTGTATTAAAGGTAACTTTTGAAAATGTGTTATCTTAGTAAGGAAACCTTAATGGGCCAAGAAAAACTTTTATAATGAAAGTCCCTAGCTTATTTAATGAGTCAAATAACATGCACAACTACAACTATTTTTAAGATAGTGATACAGCAGACTTGAATCTAAAGTGAGGTTCCATAACCCAATTGCTAACACTCCAGAGTAACAAGCCAGGCTGGTTTGGTCACCTCGTGCTGCTATGAGAGGAATATACCACAAATGGGATGGCTTTTACAAACAGGAGTTTACTCTCTCACAATTTTCGAGGCTTGAAGTCCGAATTCAAAGTGCCAGGCTCTAGGGGCTGGGGGAAAGCCCCTCAACCCCGGGCTTCAGCTCTCTCTCCTGCTCCCAGCCCACTGAAGCTGGAGGCTTTTCTTCACTCAGACAGCTGCTGGATGCTGAGGCAGACAAACCCAAGGTCGACAAGTACAAAGGCACAGTCCCAATGTTACCAAACACAGCAGGCCACTAATTCAAGTCCAGAAGAAGTCCCAAATTGGCAGGGCTGATGAACAAAAACTTGACTACATGCAGGCTTCAAGAGCGCCAAAAAGCTAAAGACCTTCCTCAAAGTTGCTTCTTATATACTGGAAGCAGTCTATATTCCCAAAGTAACTACTCAGCCACTCCAATAGATTCCACCATGGAGTTAATTACCAATCTCACCATGGGGAATAACTACATCTAGCTGCCCAGCCACTCAATCAGGCCCAGCCAAGTTGACACACAACCTTATTTACTACAAGGGCCTAGAAAGATCCACTGCCCAAGATAAATGAGCACTTCAGGGACTACTGACACTGGTATTCAAAGTCAGTGAGTGAGCAAAGCTATTCTTATAATAAAATAATTATTTTAATGAAGTATTTGAAATTTTAAACATCTTACCAATAAGATTATACACAAATATGGGAATATGCTGCACTTTACAAAAAAATAAAATAAGGCTAAGCATTTAAATATACAAAACAAACTTTGGGTATATATCTCTTTTCAAAGTACTCTTAACATATACACAGTTTGTAGCATTTTATGTAATAATTTGCTGAAACAAAAAACATTGCTATTACAAACTTACTATAGTATACAGTGTGGCCATAATAGTCCCAATGGGAAAAACAGGATGAAGAGTAGCATATTTTAGGCTTTTTTCCCCTTGAATGCCTTTTCTAACAACCAGAGCCTTCTCATTTTTAAAACCTTTTTGGAGGATTTACTCATTCTTTATGTATATGATTCAATTACAGCTACTATTTTTCATTAGGTGCATTCCACACAGGTGGAATACAGGTAGTATTTAAACAAACACAAACAAACAAAAATCAGCTTCCTCTTCAGATGAATAGTGTACTTCCCCAAAAATGAAATGCTGATGTTACCTTTTAAGTATAGAATCTAAAATGGAATTTTAATGTCAAGAATTTCTAATCACCAATTCAGATTTTTTTTTAAATGCACCAAGATATTTAAAAAAAACTTAAGAGTAACTAAAATTTTATGAGAAAAGGAACAACAGATACTCTAAGTATCCTTTTTGGGATTTAAAACAACACAAAATAAAAAAGAACTTTTTAAAATACTGCAATTTGAATATGCTGATACATTTTCCTTTTTACCTGTGTTGTTATTTTTTTCCTTCAACAAAACACACACAGGTTACTCTGGAGTTCCTATTCCACCCTTGTCCCTCCTGGGCATATGCAACACATTTTCTGTGATATGATTCCACTTTCATTTTCCCTTATCAGTTTGAACTCAAGATGCCACCATTCATTCTACTACTTTCTACCGTTTACGTTTTTCATCAAGGTCTTTCAGCAGCTTCAATTTTAAGGTTGCCTTGACAAGGATGTCTCCTCACTTGGCATCAGAAACAGCACATGGTGATATGAACCAGAGAAGAGCAACTCAGGCAGTGATCTCCATTTGTCTCAGGTTTGACATCAGACTCAGCCAGCCAAAGTCATTGTGGGCCCTGCCTCTTTCGCTAGCTTCAACTAAGAAGTGACTGTCAGAATCAGCTAAGAAACTTCTGATCCCAACCCATACCACCCAATCAAACCCAGAGAAAAGGTCAGTAGAGGATTACATACGTTTTCTTAGTAAGCAGTGGCTCTTTTTCTTTGCCCTGCAAGCTGTATTAGGGAAAGATATCACATTCATTACAAAGTTTGACAAATAAAGCAGATAGTTAACAGACAGAGCCTTAATTTGCTTTAATTAAATATACAGGGTGGGAGATACTTAATTCTGTGCAAATTGTATTTCATCACTGATTTTCACAAGACAAAGCTGTATTCTGGTCATTAAGAATCCCATGGGATGTATTTGTAATTAATAAAAGTATATAACTGTAAACAATGGCCTTCCATATTGGTGATGACACTTCAGGACAGTGCAACAATGCTTTTTATCTTCTTTGGCAGTAAACAGCAAGGATCTTCACGGAGAGTGGAGTGGTCACTTCAGAAGGGCCAGGTACAGAGCTCGAGAATACTTCATCTCCTTTTCCTGTTCCATACAGAATATCAAGTCCCTGAGGCACACTCTTGTGATTCTTGGACGAACCAATTGTTTGGTGGCTGTCAGGCTGGGTGTCCCAAAAGAAAGAAGGTTGTCTTTTAAACCCTAAACAAAATAAAGGGAGAAACAGTTTAAAATCCTGTCTTTCTGTGAATGCCTCTTGTACTGGCTTAGGTGCTAGAGATGATGTAATGATGAGGATTCAACCCTGTCCTGTAACGACCCATTCTCTTAGGGGAGGCAAACTGCCACTACACCTAGTTCATGACCTCACACATTCATTCTCTCTCACCTGGACCACGGCAATAGCCTGGACTGATTTCTCATTTCCAAGCTCTGCTTCACTACAATCTTTCCAGCACACTGCAGACCAGCCTTCCCTTCTTCAAAATCTTACACAAAACGTTTGGGAGTGATGTATGTG
The DNA here is from genome assembly GCF_000298275.1 of Orycteropus afer afer. Lineage (NCBI taxonomy): Eukaryota > Metazoa > Chordata > Mammalia > Tubulidentata > Orycteropodidae > Orycteropus > Orycteropus afer. The sequence continues at coordinate 4,915,724 of NW_006921617.1, forward strand.
TGTCCATTGTTTTGACTGTGGGAATGATTTCATGGGTATATATATATATATATATATATGTAAAAAC
>NW_006921617.1:4924535-4926862 GCF_000298275.1 Orycteropus afer afer
GTTTAGTCCACTTCTATATCCTTCCCTTCAAGGCTCAGGGGTCCAAGATTATCTTCTGTGTCTGTGTTAATTGGTTTCCCTTTTCTTTGTTGGAGAGGGTCTGTGCAGTCTTTCTGTCTAGTCCGCCATCTTGCCGGAACCACCTACAAATTATAATTTCTATCTTCACCTTTTTGGACTTTTGGTTTTGTTTTGATGGAAGGGAGGACAATCCTTTGAGGTCTCCAAAACACTATAGTCAAACACACAGTCCAAATGAATTCTATGTGTGCTCACAGAATGATTGGAGATACGTTATCTGATGGTCAGATAAAATTTCCTTAAAAGCTATCATCTAGTTTTTGAGAGATATGATACCACAAACATTCCTATACTTAAAATAAGTTAAGTTTGTTCATAAATATCCATGGAACCAATTTGGAAAGCTTACATTTTAGAAGAGAAGGGTAAAAAATTAAGATTATCCTCTGCTGCACAAATGCCTGGCTACTTATCCTGGAGCCCGTCTACAGTGCACATCCAGTCTCTTCACACTTCTGTGGGGTTCTTGGTAATGAATGCGATGTGTATGAATATAAATGCTGAGCCTCTGTCAATTTAGCTAAGCATGGCAGTCAGCACTACCATATCATTCCACACTGCCAGCGTCACCACTCAGAGGTGACAATCGTTAACTACTATAAATTAACCATTGTAAATTATTACCATAAAAAATATATCCATAGTATTTTGCAGAATGGGCCCACTAAGCTCTGGAAAACTGGGTAAAAAATAATAGGAAGAAAATTAGTGTAACCTGCCATAGGCAGTGAATGGCAATTTTGTTGTATACAGGAGTTATACGTCTGAAACTACCTATTTTATTTAACTAGAGGCACTTCCCTTAGCCATAAATTAAATATATTATGTTAAAGCTGAATGTTTACAAATATTTTTTAAGAATAGTTTGCTTAAAATCATTTGTCTTATGTGATATTTTTTGTGTATGTGCCCATTAATTACAAAGAAAGGTGATCCAACAGAATGTGGAAATTACCAAACATTATCATTGTAATATCACATGCAAGTAAAATTTTACTGAAGATAATTCAAAATGGTTACAGCAGTACACTGACAGGAAATTGTCAGAAATTCAAGCTGGATTTAGAAGAGGACGTGGAACAAAGGATAACACTGCTGATGTCAGAAGGATCCTGGCTGAAAGCAAAGAATACCAGAAAGATGTTTACTTGTGTTTTATTGACTATGCGAAGAAAATTGACTGTGTAAATAACAACAAATTATGGATAACACTGCAAAGAAAGGAAATTTCAGAACACTTAATTGTGCTCATGAAGAACTTGTATATATACCAAGAAGCAGTTGTTTGAACAGAACAGCACAAGGGGATACTGCATGGTTTAAAATCAGGAAGGGTGTGCATCACAGTTGTAGCCTTTTACTATACTTATTCAATCTCTATGCTGAGAAAATAAACCAAGAAGCTGGACTATATGAAGAAGAATATGGAATCAGGATTGGAGGAAGATTCATTAACAACCTGAGATACGCAGATGACACAACCTTGCTTGCTGAAAGTAAAGATGACTTGAAGCATTTACTAATGAAGATCAAAGACTACAGTTTTCAGTATGGATTACTCCTCAACATAAACAAAAATCTTCACAACTGGACCAATAAGCAGCATCATGATAAATGGAGAAAAGATTGAAGTTGTCAGGATTTCATTTTACTTGGATCCACAATTAATGCCCAAGGAAGCAGCAGCCAAGAAATCAAATGACCTATCGCATTGGGAAAATTTGCTACAAAAGACCTCTTCAAAACGTTAAAGAGCAAAGATGTGACTTTGAAGGCTAACGTGCGCCTGACCAAGCCATGGTATTTTCAATAGCCTCATATGAATGTGGAAGCTGGACAATGAATAAGGAAGACAGAAGAACTGATGCATTTGAATTGTGCTGTTGGGCAGAATATTGAAAATATCATGCACAGCCAGAAGAACAAACAAATCTGTGCTGGAAAAAGTACATCTGGAATGCTCCTTAGAAGCCAAAATGGCCAGACTTTGTCTCTCATAATTTGGTCATACCGTTAGAAGGGACTAGTCCCTGAAGAAGAATATCATGCATGGTAAAGGGCCAGAAATAAAGGGGGAGACCCTCAATGAGACAGACTGACACAGTGCCTACACTGATAAGCTCAAGCACAGCAAAAATTGTGAGCATGGTGCAGGACCAGGCAGTGTTTTATTCTGCTGTGTGTAGGGCTGCTGTGAGCTGGAGCCAACTTGATGGCACCTAACAACATGACTTTTTTTTTTTTTT
>NW_006921617.1:4926962-4928837 GCF_000298275.1 Orycteropus afer afer
TGAAAATTTGTTATGTGTTAATATCTGTTAAGCACTTTTCATATCATCTCTCTTTTCACACACTGTTGTAGGAAGTCATGCAGGTACTGTCCCCATTTATTAACTGAGGAAACTGAATTCAGACAGGTTAAGAAATCTTCCAAGATCATACAGCAGTGGTCCTGGAAATCAACTTCTAATTAAGATCTAAAGTGAGTGCTCTTAATCGTTGTGCTGTATTACCACAAAATCAGGTACCAACTCATCACCCTGGTTTTACTCCAGCCTTAGTTCTTATTGCTCCTTTACAAAGCATTTTAACCCCAAACACACTGTTCCTCTGACAACACGCAGAAATCAGCAAAGAGGCCATTCTAGGCCAATCTACTACTTTTTTTTTTTTTTTAAGCTTTTATTGTGGTTTGGGTGAAAGTTTACAGAGCAAATTCATTTTCCATACAGCACTTCATACACATTTTGTTTCATGACACTGACTGCAATGTGCACTGTGCAAACACTGCCCTTCTGTTCTCCCATGATTGGTGGCTCCAAGGAGTGTATCTACCTGATGTCAATGGTCACTCCTATGCCTGTCTATTGTTTGGCTGGAAGCCACAGGAGTGAGTTCAGCTCCAGACCTGAAGGGTAACTAGGGGCCACAGTCACAGGGGGCTCACAAGGCTCTATCAGACCGGGAAACCTGGTCCTTTTTCTTTTTTTTTTCCCATGATTTTGAGCTTTGTTACACATTATTCCCCCACTCTATCCAGGGTTTCCTGCACGAATGCCCTTCCAAGTGGTTGACAGTGGTAGCCACGTACCATCTAGTTCTTCTGGTCTCATGGTCCTATAGGTTGAGGATCACATGGTCTACTAGTTCCCTGGACTAATTGTTTCCAAGCATCTTTGCTTTTTCCCATTTCTCACTGCTCTGGATGAGGGACTCATTGTTGCATCTGGATGGCCGCTTGCAAGATTTTGAGACCCCAGTCACTACCCACCAAAGTAGGATGTAGAACGATGACTACTCATAATTAAGACTCATTACAAATGCTACCTGCCCAACTACCCATGAAATTCTCATCTGCGTCAGTAACCTAACACTGTAGTATAATAATCTGTATTACTACACACTCACTAGATCATAAGCTTTCTGAAGACAGGGACTATCATTTCTACTGCAATTTGAATATGTTTGATACATTTTCCCTTTTACTTGTGTTGTGATTTTTTTCCTTCAACAAAACACACACAGGTTACTTTGGAGTTCCCATTCCACCCCTGCCCCTAGGGCTTAAGGACAGTACAAAGGACAACATAGATTATCAGTAATATTTGTTGAACTTAATGTATTGGCTTAAACAGAACAACCAGTATGAGTTCTAAACAGTATACAAAAATGAAAGAAACCCGGTACTCCTCTACTAAGAGTTCACTAAGTATCAATATGTCTACAACCCATTGCCCTCAGTCAAATTTGACTCATAGTGAACTCCATCAGGTTTCTGAGGCTGTAAATCTTTAAGGAAGTAGATCACCTCATTTTCCTCCTGCAGAGCAGCTGGTGGGTTTGAAGCACTGGCCTTCTGGTTAGCAGCCTTACCCACTAAGCAACCAGAGCTCCTTAATTTGTCTAGAAACTACTATTCAAAATAAAATAAAATTGGAACAAGTGAAAAACATAGAAATCTTAAAGGATACTTTTGTAAAAATGAAATATTTTACTAATTCATCTTCTTTTAAACTATATATATATGTAAATTCAATAGGATAGGCAATGCTCCTTTCTCCTACAAAAGACTTACCAAGAAAAGACAATGACCTAACATAAGAAGCAAATTTTCTGGTTCCATTGCTACACTTTTATAACAAATTAAAATTTTTTTTTTTTTTTTT
>NW_006921617.1:4940430-4948783 GCF_000298275.1 Orycteropus afer afer
TTTTGAAAACTAAATGGCTCAATAGATAAACTATGTCTCTTCAATTTCTATTCAAGAACCCAGAAATATGTCATATGTTCATCAAAAGACATTTACAAGAATATTATACCACTATCATTCATAACAGCCCAAACTGGAGACAATTTACATACTGTTCAAGAGTAGAATAAACAGTGGTGTATTCATACATTGAAATACTATACAGCAAAACCAAACTGCATAAAACAGATGAGTATCACAAACATTAATGTTCATTCAAAGGGCCCAGAAACAAAGGAGTACATATGGTATGACTCCATTCCTACAAACTTCAAAAATAGAGACAGCTGGGGAAGTTGAGACGGCGATTTCCTTTAGGGGAAAGGAGCGCTGACTGGGAGGAGATCGGAGAGGTTTGCTGAGGTTCTGGTGATGTTCTCTTTCTTGACTGGAGTTCTGTCCTCACAAGTGTGTTCATGCTGTGAAGACTCAGTGAGCTTACGATTTGTGTACTTTTCCGCATCAATGTTATACTTTAATAACAAACTAAATTGCTATAAAAAAATATCATCTGTGTAGGTAATTAAAAGAAGGGGAGGAAATCGGGAGAAAAGAGGAAAGATAAATAAGGCAAAATTGTCAAACAAAAAATAAAGAGACCTAATCATCTGGGTAAGGGACAAAGGGGTCACAGTTCATGTTTGTCATGTGACAAGCCTGAAGGATCCAGGGGACAGAGCTGTATTACAGCTGCCAGCACAGGGTTGAAAAGGAGGTCATTCCAACAGGATGCTGCAGAAGGCCAGAGGCAATGTTATAAATGAAACAAACCCCCAGGGACATTCAGTAACCCAACAGAAATGTCTTTTATAATTCACAACTTTACGAAGGTGATAGCATTCTCTTCTCCAAATAGTGACTGACTTAGAAAGTCAATCTTTCTTGTACCTGGATATAAACATACAGCCTTTTTATTCTCATGCTTACAATTCAGGAAAGTCCCCAACTCTTGACTTGCCTATTTCATAATAAGCTGACCAGAATAACCAGCCACTTCTCAATTATCCCTGGTAAAAAGAAGTAGAGTACATGGATAACAAATAACTGTGAAAACCCAAATCTGCCTTTCACCGTCAGTTTTAATTTTCCTCTGTCCCACCAAGTGCTTTCCCTGAAGCTGATAAAACTGATTTCTGGTCCCACTACACTGCCAAAGCCAAAGAGCACTAATGGAGTCAGTGGCCCAAAAATTGTAAGGAAAGGGGCGGATTCAGTGCCAAAGTTCTATTTATTTCTGAAATAGAGGGTTCTCCCAATGGACTTTCTGTATGAGGCTGTTCCTCAATCTCAATTCTTCACCTGGATAAAAAGAGGGTAAAATAAAAAGGAAGATAAAATTCAATGAGGATGAAAAAAATAATTTACTAAGTATACAACTGATGTTCTAGGAAGCCTAATCAAACCTTAATGCTAACACACTCAAAAACAAGATTGATTAGGTTAGCCAACATTAATTTTTAAATTATATCACTAAACCGTTTCATATTTCTATATTAAGACATTTGAGTATCATCAGTTACCAATTCCAGAGAATAATGCCATTTCAGGAATGACAGATACTAAGTAACTAAACATGACCAATCTTCCAAACATTTATCCCCTCACAAAAGCTAGTATTGAGAAGTAAAAACCTTTAACAGCTCTGTTTTCCACATCTTTATAAATTAGCTCACTATACTTAGTTAGAAGCAGAAACTTCATCTTTACAAACTCAGTGGTTTCATCAATTCTGCTGAAGCTCATTCGGCCGTTTCTAAAAGCCACCATCCAATATGACATACCTTTATGCTAGTCCATATTCTGATTCAATTCAAAAGCTACCTGGGCTACTGGGCACCCACTATGGGAGAGAAACTGTGCTAGGCAGCATAAGATACACAGGAGAACTGAACAATGGTAAACATTTCTGTGACGTAACTGGTTAATGCCTTTGGCTGTTAACCAAAAGGTTGGTGGTTCAAGCCCACCCAGGGATGCTTACTGTAATAGTGCTCTAGTAGTGGTTAAAACACACAGCTGCTAAACAAAAGGTTGGCTGTTCAAACAGTAGAGTAATAGTAATTATCTCATAGGATTGGTTTGAAGATTAAATGGAAACAGTGCACTACACTCTACAGAGTTGATACATAATAAGCACTCTATAAATGTTGGCCCTTTTAATCATAATTAATTTATTAGTTGGGAGGCATTGAAAGGTTTTTGAATAGGAATTAGTAGAATCCTAGTTTCAGGCCTTTCCTCCTATGCCCTAGTTACAATTAGTTAAACCGCACTGCCCAAGTCCTTTTCTGTTAAGGTCTTGCTAAATGATTGACTAACTTACAGAAATAATCTGTCCTGCCACATTATCTTGTTCCTTCCACTGAAATTTCTGAATTTTAATGGAGCTCTGAGTGCTTAAAGTCAAAAGAACACTAAAAGGTATTTCAGAAAGGTGACAGGTGGATGAAGGTATAATCTGAAACAGGAAAATTTTCTTAGGACCCTCAAGTCAAATTGTGGAAGAGCTTGCTGCTTTCAGAATCAATGAAGCTCACAAATTCTGTCTCTAAAAGTGAAAACAAAACAAAACACCAAACTCACTGCCGTCAAGTCGATTCAACTCATAGCAAACCCCTCCTTGGGTTTCCGAGGCAGTATCTCCATGGATGTAGATTGCCCGATCTTCCTTCCCAGGAATAGCTGGTGGGTTTGAACTGCCAGCCTTCTGGTCAGCAGTCAAATGCCTTAGGTACTATGCCACCAGAGCTCCCCTAAAAGCTAAACTAGACCTTATTCCCTGAATCACATTGTTTTTGTTAGGTGCCGTCAAGTCAGCTCCAACTCAGTGACCCTAAGCACAAAAGAACAAACAAAACACTGCTGGGTCCTTCACTATCCTTAAAATCTTCGCTATGCCTGAGCCCACTGTTACAGCCACTATATGTCAATCCATCTCGCTGGAGGGTCTTCTTTTTGACTCACCCTCTACTTTACCAAGCTTATCATTCTCCAGGGAGTTATCTCCTCTGACAACATGACCACAGCAGGTGAGACGAAGCCTGGCCATTCTCGCTTCAAAGGAGCATTCCTGCTGCACTTCTGAATCATAAGACTTCAAAAAATACCAAAGTGTCCCTGAATCTTATGTAGTTAACCAAACACAAAAACCAGGACATTTGAAATACAGAGGAACTGAGAAGCAAAGATCCACCCCATTTTTCAGACTGTCTACCTGAGTTTAAGCCTTATGGCACAGCTCTTAAGACTCAAGTCTTCTAAACTTTAAGGAGAAAACAAAGACTTGACAAGGAAGACAGATCTGGCTCCAGAACAAAAATCAAACATCTTCAAAGTCTTAGAAACAAGAATAAATAAAAGTGCACTGGATGCTTGACCAGTATAGCAAGAACCCTGAAAATTTATATTCAAAAGTCCTGAGATTCTGGGTCTTAAGAGGGACACAAAGCAGAGAATACCGCACTTCAGGACTGAGTGCCCTCTGCTGGTCAACAAGCAGAACTTTTGAAGCAACAGACCGCTCACCTTTATTTTATCTCTTCAAAGTTATTTCAGAACACTGACAGCCCTGCATGTAATTTCTGCCCTAGAATTCTGTCACTCCTAAGTATCTGTGTTTCCAAAATCTTTTATAGAAGTAATAGGTGTAAGTAGACTGACGTGACTTTGAAATGAAGGGTTTTGCATTCTGATTCTAGTTCTGTAATTATGAGAACTACAAAGACAAGTTTGTATTTAGTTTCTCTGTAACACAGAGATTACATCATTTGCTTCATGACTGAATATTGTAAAGCAATTTGACTATATAAATGCTGGACAATGACTTCAAAATCAAAGCTAAAAGGTGTTATGAACCTTCCTACTCTAATAAAATGCACAAGGGAAGGAAAAAACTCTGAGGGAGAGGAAGCAGACAAGTAGGTATTTGATCACTTCCTGTATTACATATGCTTTGGAAAAAAAAAGACTGTTCATTTAACAAATAAAACATATTTTATGCTACACTGTTTTTAAAGGAAAAGACCTCCCAGATCTTATGACTTTTGCTATAGTTCTGACAAGAATATTAATCCATCACTGCACAGTCCCTCATTCCCTCTTCTTCAGAGTTTCAGCAGATCTTAAGGGTTGCATGGGAAGAAAAGAACCAAAATGCAGAAGGCTGGCCCCTATCATATAGACATATATATGTTTAATATATTTAGAGTTACCATGGTATATTCCATCGTGCTAATAATCAACTTTATGGTTTCTCTCTGGAAAATACACAGAAAAATATTTTTTCACCATGCTACAGGTGAAATCTTTAGCCAAAACAAGGCCAGGAGCTAATTGTGGAACAGACCATCAACTGCTCATATGCAAGTTCAACTTGAAGTTGAAGACAATTAAAACAAGTCCATGAGAACCAAAATATGACCTCGAATATATCCCTCCTGAATTTACAAACCACTTAAAGAACAGATTTGATGCACTGAATACCAATGACCGAAAACCAGAATTGTGGGATGACATCAAGAACATCATCCATGAAGAAAGAAAGAGGTTGTTAAAAAGACGAGAAAGGAAGAAAAGACCAAAATGGACATCAGAAGACTCTGAAACTTGCCCTTGAGCAGAGAGTATCTAAAGCAAATGGAAGAAACAACAAGATCAAAGTGCTGAACAGAAGATTTCAAAGAGCAGCTTGAGCAGGCAAAGCCAATTACTATAATGAAATGTGCAATGACCTGGAGTTAGAAAACCAAAAGGGAAGAACACACTCGGCATTTCTCAAGCTGAGAGAATTGAGGAAAACATTTAAGCCTCCAGTTGGAATACTGAAAGATTCTATGGGCAAAATATTGAATGATGCAGGAAGCATCAAAAGATGATGCAAAGAATACACAGAGTCATTGTACCAAAAAGAACTGGTCAATCTTCATCCATTTCAGGAGGTGGCATATGATCAAGAACCAATGGTATTGAGGGAAGAGGTCTAAGGTGTGCTGAGGGAATTGGCGAGAACAAGGCTCCAGGAATTGACAGAATACCCATTGAGATGTTTCAACATACAGATGCCCTGCTGAAGGCACTCACTCGGTTATGCCAAGAGATTTGGAAGACAGCTACCTGGCCAAGTGACTGGAAGAGACCCATATTTGTACCCATTCCAAAGAAAAGTGATCCTGCAGAATGCAGAAATTATCGAACACTATCATTAATATCGCATGCAAATAAAATCTTACTGAAGATAATGCAAAAATGGTTGCAGCAGTATATTGACAGAGAACTTCCAGAAATGGAAGCTAGATTCAGAAGAGGATGTAGAATGAGGGACATCTTTGCTGATATTAGATGGATCTTGGATCAAAGCAAAGAATACCAGAAAGATGTTTACTTGTGTTTTACTGACCATGCAAAAGCATTTGATTGTGTGGATCATAACAAATTGTGGATAACATTCAGAAGAATGGGAATTCCAGAACACTTAATTGTACTCACGAGGAACCTGTACATAGACCAGGAAGCTGTCGTTCAAACAGAAAACGAGAACACTGCATGGTTTAAAATCAAGAAGGGAGTGCATCAGGTTGTAACCTTTCACCATACTTGGTCAATCTCTATGCTCAATCTCTATGCTGAGCAAATTATCTGAGAAGCTGGACTGTATAAAGAACGTGGCATCAGGATTGGAGGAAGAATCATTAACAACCTGCAATATGCTAACAACACAACTTTGCTTGCTGAAAGTGAGAATGACTTAAAGTACTTACTGATGAAGATTGAAGAATACAATCTGCAGTATGGATTACATCTCAATATAAAAAAACCCCAAAATCCTCACAACTGGACCTATAAGTAGCATTACGATAAATGGAGAAAAGACTGAAATTGTCAAAGACTTCACATTGCTTGGTTCTACAATCGACACCAATGGAAGCAGCAGTCAGGACATCAGACAACATATAGCACTGGGCAAATGGGCTGCAAAGGACCTCTTTCAAGTGCTGTAGAGCAAAGATGTCTCCTGGAGGACTAAGGTGCACCTGACACAAGCCATGATATTTTCAATCACCTTGTATGCATGTGAGAGCTGGACAATGAATAAGGAAGACCAAAGAAGACTTGATGCTTTTGAGCTGTGGTGTTGGCGAAGAATGCTAAAAGTACTGTGGACTGCTAAAAGAACTAACAGGTGTGTCCTGAAGAAGTGAAGCCAGAATGCTCCTTGGAGACAAGAATGGCCAGACGTCATCTCACATACTTTGGTCATGTTGTCAGAAGGGACCATTCCCTGGAATAGGATGTCATGCTTGGTAAGGTAGAGGGTTGACGAAAGAGGGGAAGGCCCTCAACGAGGTGGACTGACACGGTGGCGGCGCGATGGGCTCAAGTTTAGCAAGAATCGTGGAGCTGGCTCAGGCCTGGGTGGCGTTTTTTTCTGCTGTGCATAGGGTCATGATGAGTTGGAGACGACTCAATGGCACTTAACAACGACAACCAACCAACAACTCAACCAGAAGACAAATAATCCAATTAAAAAATGGACAGCAGACATGAACAGACACTTACCAAAGAGGATATTCAGGTGGCCAACAAACATATGAAGAAATGCTCACAAACATTATCCATTTGTTGTTGTTGTTGTTATGTGCCGTCAAGTCGGCCCCGACTCATAGCGACCCCTCCTTGGGTTTCCAAGGCAGTATCACTACGGAAGTAGGATTGCCCAACCTTCCTTCCGAGGAGTGGCTGGTGGGTTTGAACCACCAGCCGTCTGGTTAGCAGGCAAGTGTCTTAGCCACTATGCTACCAGAGCTCCACATTATCCATTAGACAGGTGCAAATTAAAACAACAATGACATATCTTGTCCCAGCACTAACAGCAAAAGTTCAACAACAGAAAATAATCTGGAGGAGCTATGGAGAGACTGGCACTCTCATACACTGGCTGGTGGGGCTGTAAAATGATACAGCCACTGTGGAAAGCAGTACAGTGATTCCTTAAAAAGCTGGAATTAGAAAAAACCATTTGACCCAGCCATTCCATTCTAGGTATATATCCTAAAGAAGTGAGAGCCAGGACAAGAACAGATACATGCACACCCATGTTCATCGCAGTACTATTTACAATAGCAAAAAGATGGAAACAACCTAGGAGCCCATCCACAGAAGAATGGATAACCAAACTGTGGTACATACACACAATGGAATACTACACAACCCTAAAGAATAACACAGAATCTACAAAACACTACATAATATTAGTATTGATTTGGGTGAAGAGAAGGGCAATATACCAAATGTGAGTGATCAACACAGTGGCACTGAGGAAGAGGAAGATAGAGGTGTGTGGAAGGAAGAGACAACAAAGATGAACCCTTGCACATATACTACTGCGTTGTCAGTGAAGGCAAACATGGATATACATGGATATACGGGTAGATAGATGGGTGGTGCGCTGTAGTAAATTACCTGACATGGCTTTTCTAGCCGTAAGTCTTTGTAAACTCTGTGGTGGAATTTGCTGTGAGCAACTGAGGACCTCCTGATTGTAAAAGTTATCCACCTGGGGTATTTCTGTTGGGTGCAAAACAAAGCAAAGTTCTGGGAGGTTCCTGCTCTCTCTCAGGTGCTTAGAATTCTGATGTTATGATTGGTTAGTTTGGCCACTCTGCTGGGCTCAAAAGGAGGCCTCCTAGAGGCAGAAGAAGTTTGTCTCTCTCTCTGCTGGTTGAGGAAGATGTACTGCTGAAAGAGACACGTGCTGCTGGGAAAGAGACGCAAGAGAGACATATTGCTGAGTGAGACACTGAGGGACACTCACTGTTGGAAGAGAGACTATGAGAGACTGTTAGGAGAGAGACTGTGGGCTGGGAGAGAGACAGAGCGTTTTTCTTGAACTTGAATTGTAGCCTGGTGCTTCCCTAATAAACCCTGTAATCTGTGAGTTCTGTGTGGCCACTGCAGTGAATTACTGAATCCAGGAGAGAAAAGGGCTGGAGGGAGGCAGCATGTCTGGCCTTGCAGTAATAGGCCTTGGGCTACTGATAACGAATCTGTCTTCCTTTTGTGCATTTAGAGGTCAGAAGATGTGGCCTCCTCCTTGTCCTTTTAGCAGGTGGACAGGCTGAACTATTAGGTATGTCTATGCGGGGGGGAGTGTGCCCAAGACCATTTATAGGATTGGCAGACAATGTTTCTACAAGTACATTTGTATGTTCTGTAAGAATTCCCAGGTATATGGTAGAACTGACAAGGGACAAGGTTATAGTCACTTCTCGGCCACAGCCAGCTACTCAGAGGGAGCAAGTAGTTGGACCTGTGGGCT
>NW_006921617.1:4949139-4957300 GCF_000298275.1 Orycteropus afer afer
CATTAAAAAAAAAGGGACCAAGTTTGCTGGTCTAATAGAACCTGATGGAACTACTGAGGCTATGGCCCCTAGCTGCCCTTCAGGTCTGGAATTAAGACCATTCCTGTGGCTTCCAGCCAAACAAAAGACAGGCATATACAAGTGGTACATTTACATTAGGTAGATACACTCCTTGCAGAGATCAATCATGGGAGAATAGAAGGGCTGTGTATGCAAAGGGAGACAGCTGGGGGCAGGAGGGCAAGGGAGGGAAGTACACAGGGAAGATTTAACTATGGGGAGGAAGTGGGAGGGGAGTTGTTGCATTGTGGGAAACTGCAGTCAATGTCTCGAGACAAAGTATATGTGAGCTGCTGTATGGAAAGCAAATTTGTTCCGTAAACTTTTACCCAAATCACCATTAAAAAAAAAAAAGTATACACACACACAGTTAAAATTATATATATATATGTAAAATAAAAAAAATCCAGAGGTTGTTTCGGAATTCGATCAATCATTTTACTGAGCGCCAACAATATGCCAAGACAATGAAGATTTTTGTGTCACTGTGACACTATTTTTTTTTTCCTGAGGTAAACTCAAATTAGTGAAATGCCCAGATGATTTCTGTCTCTCAAAATGACTACAAATGTTTTTCTTTTTCCTTAAGAATGAAATTTTTAAAAATAGTAGGTTCTGAAGACAAATTTTTGAAATTATGTATTTTTTTAACTAAGCTATTCAAAACTGTCACATACTTAAGGAACAACAACAGTAAAGAAAAATTTTTGTTTTTCTTTTTCAAAATAAAGTGCATTTTATTACTTTTACACTGCTTCAGCACTGGTTGGTAGTAGGTTTAGTTTTTTCTAAGTCTAGTTTATTTCTTAAAAACAGCTTTAATTCCTTTGGAGTTTTAAAAGTTGTACACCAGGTGTCCCTAAAATGAATTTGGGTGTATCTTTGAATCCAGAGATAGCTCTCTTTTTCAAAAATAATTTTTTTTTTTTTTTAAATTGTGATTTGGGTGAAGGTTTACAGAGCAAACTGGGTTTCTATTCAACAACTCACACATTTTACTTTGTGACCATAGTTGTAACTTTAAACATTTTGTTTATGCTCAAACCAGATTTTATTGCACTTTTACATTCCTAGGAGCTCTGGTAGTACAGTAGATAAGGCACTTGACTGCTAACCAGAAGGCTGATAGTTTAAATCCACCAGCTGCTCTGTGGAAGGAAGACTGGGCAATCTACTTTCATAAAGATTTACCACCTCAGAAACCTAATGGGGTCGCTATGAGTTAGAATCAACTCGATGGCAATGAGTTTTTGTTTGTTTGTTTACATTCCTGGTTTTAAAAGAAGCTAACACATCAAGGGAATATGAGTAGTGCCAATGATTAAAGGCTCAACTACTAAAAGAAAGGTTGACAATACGAAACCATCCAGAGATGCCTCAGGAAAGGCCTAACAATCCCTTTCCAAAAAATCAGACACTGAAAACCCTATTGAGCCACTATATTCTGCACGCACAGGGTTGTCATAAGTCAAGGTCAACTCAATGGCAATCTTTTTTTTTTTTAAACTTATTAGTAATATTTTCAAAATTGAATTCTGGATAAAAAATTAACCAGTAAAAACATACAAAAGCATATATACATGAGTGTACATTTTTCCTTTTGTTCCAGGCCATTTTGACCCTACATAGCACTTAGCAATCAGTCTTCATTATAAATTTGGGTATTTTGTTCATTATGGATTTTTCTTGCATTAATTTTTAAAAATATTACATTAAGACACTGTTGTTGTTGTTAGGTGCCGTCAAGTCAGCTCCAACTCACAGCAACCCTATGCACAACAGAACGAAACACTGCCTGGTCTGCGCTAGCCTCACAGTCCTTGCTATCCTTGAGCCCATCACTGCAGCCACTGTGTAAATCCACCTTGTTGAGGACCTTCCCCTTCTTCACTGACCCTCTTCTTTACCAGGTATGATATCCTTCTGCAGGGAACAGCTGCTTCTGTCAATATGGCCAAAGTAGGATAGACAAAGTCTGGCCATTCTTGCTTCCATTCCAAGGAGCATTTCAGCTGCACTTCTTCCAGGACAGATTTGATCGTTCTGGCAACCATAGTTTTTTCAGTATTCTTCACCAACACCACAATTCAAAGGCTCTACAGCAATTTCTTCTTCAGTCTTCCTGGATTTCTCTTCATTAACACAGTAGCTATCCCAATTGTGCAGGAGTCTCTGGTTAACTCAGTTGCTAACCAAAAGAACCTTAAGGTATCTATAATCTAAAATATAGGTCATAATGCCATATGCTTTGCCCTTCAGAGGACCAAGTATCTAGCAGAGTAATCTGTTGCCACTGAGTCAATTCCAACTCGTGGTAACCCTAGAGGACAGAGTAAAACCACTCCATAAGGCCTGTAAGGCTATAATATTTAGGGACGCAGACTGCCCATTTTTCTCCTACGGGATGGCTGGTGAGTCTGGCCTGCTAGTGACCACCTGGGCTGCAGCTGAGTGCTTAGCCACTGCACCACCAGGATTCTTCTTTTAGAATCACTGTGTATTTTAATGCACCTAGACAAAGGGTCACATAATGACAGATAAAACACATGGGAAAGATTATTCAAACTCTTGTTTCCTTCATGTTGTTGTTGTTATGTGCCCTTGAGTCGGACCGAACTCATAGCGACCCCTCCTTGGGTTTTCGAGGTGGTATCACTATGGAAGTAGATTGCCCAACCTTCCTTCTGAGGAGTGGCTGGTGGGTTTGAACCGCCAACCTTCTGGTTAGCAGTCAAGTGCCTTAGGCACTACGCTAGCAACATTTATATCTTTACTCTGATTGTCCATTGCTGTATGCCCACAACCTTCTGAAAACCACCTCTTTTCTTTCCACCTTATCCCCTAAAAATCAAATAAACTAATGTTTAATATTAAGTCAGAACTGGAAGGGAATGGAAGCTGCCAAATAAGTAAAATAAATACTACAAGACCTTAAGTTTTACAAACAAGGTTCTAACTAAAGTGGATACAGGATTTCTCAAAAGTCATCTCTAAAGATATATAAAAAATAGAACTCTTTGGTTAAGCTGCCACATGAAATATATCCAATAATGACCATAACATGTTATTCTAAAGTGCTATGTCTCATCTTTTATCCCTTATAATCCATGTGTTCTCTCAAAATACTGTAATGTGATGATTTCCATGATTACTCTTATAGGGAGATCATAGAACAAAATAAGTAAATGGATTTATGATGCTGCAGTAAATTTAAGTCCTATTCCAACAATATTTGCATGAGTTTTCTTATTCATACTTAGTAGTGATATTTAAAGAAAGATTGTTTAAAAATTTAAATGCTTTCTTTTCAAGGGTCAGAAACAAAAATGTATAACAAAGGAATGCACCCTTAATTGTGGGGAAAGACAGGAACACTGTTACCAATATTTGACATTCCTTTCTGAATTTAATAAATCAACTGTAGGGAAAAAAATGCATTTGCCTTGAAATCATAATTATTAATAATGCTTTCAAATTTTCTATTTTGTTGCTAAGCAGTTTCAAAAACATTTTTTCCTTTTATCCCCAAGAATTACAATTAGAGAGGGTAATACTCTTAACTTGCTTCTAGATAGAAAGAGTGTACACTTTTCTACATAATTTCTTCATTTTAGTTAGAAAATGAGTATTATTTTAAGCAAAATGTCTTGAACACACTAGTACTATAATCACCAGGCAACTGATGTGATAGTATAAACCACGTATTTTTCTTTACAGAAACATCAGTATTTTCCAGTCAATAATTTAATGTTCTCAGGAGGCCTCATTTATGTTGCTAAAAAAGCACTTAAATTAAAATTGCACTCAGACATTCCTTAATTTATACTTTCACAGCTCCATAAATCTGTTTTCTGTATAATGATGTGATTTTTTCAGATGTTATCATATAAGGTTAAAATAAAATCCATTCTCACAGTCAAGATAAATAAACAAATGTCATTATTCAAGTTCTATGACCAATAAGTCACATTAATTACTTGGAATTACTGCTAACGGAGATACATCTTTTCTAGTCCTAAAATCTAATGAATGCATGTAGTAAAGTTATTGTCATAACATCCCAGAGGATCCCAAACACATCACCTATATACAAATGCATGCAAAACAACAACACTCTAAATCTTAAAGCAGATTTTCATTTCCTATATAAAATCTGTACCACCT
The DNA here is from genome assembly GCF_000298275.1 of Orycteropus afer afer. NCBI lineage: Eukaryota > Metazoa > Chordata > Mammalia > Tubulidentata > Orycteropodidae > Orycteropus > Orycteropus afer. The sequence continues at coordinate 4,953,364 of NW_006921617.1, forward strand.
ATATGAGTTTAAAACACTAATTTCATACTTATCTTTTTCCCCGTGGTTTTTAAAAAAATTTTGTTGTTGTTGTTGAGAGTATGCACAGCAAAACACACATCAATTCAACAGTTTCTACAGGTACTGTTTAGTGACACCAATTACATTCTTCTAGTTGTGCAACCATTCTCATTCTCCTTTTGAGTTGTTCCTCTCTCATTAACAGAAATTCACTGCCAACTACAGTTCTTATCTAATCTCCCAAGTTGCTGTTATCAATTTGATCCCATATCCTATATACAGAGTTCTTAAAATAGCATAATGCTCAAGGTTTACCTTATTTTTTATTATTATTTTTTTAACTAATTAAGCAAAACTATATATATAACTTTGGGCACTCTGGTAGTGTAGTGCCTAAGACATCTGACTGCTAACCAGAAGGCTGGAGGTTCAATCCCACCAGCCACTCCTCGGAAGGAAGGCTGGGAAATCTACTTCTGTAGTGATACCACCTCAGAAATCCAAGGAGGGGTCGCTATGAGTCAGATCTGATTCCATGGCAGTGAGTTTGGTTTGGTTTTTGTTTTACATATATAACTTTAAACCACAGCAGCAAATTAAGGATTACTTCCAAGCAGCACCAAACAGAAGGAGCCCTAGTGGTGTAGTGCCTAAGGGATTCGACTGCTAACAAGAAGCCTGGCGATTCAAACTCACTCGCCACTCTGTGGAAGGAAGACTGGGCAATCCACTTCTATAAAGATTTACTGCCTCAGAAACCCAATAGGGGTTGCTATGAATTGGAATGGACTTGATGGCAGTGACTTGGTTTTTGGTTACCAAACAGTACATTTTAATTATTTCCTTTCCTTAAAGCCAATAGGCTTGTGGTATACTTACTTAGTTCAAAACTGTCACTAGTACTTGCTGTTCTTTGTCTGGGTAACATGACACAGTAGCTGATACTATTCAACTTCACCAAGACTTCTGAAAAAAATCATGTGTAAATCTACAACAGGCCAGTTTAGTATATAAATTGTACAAATAGGTTCTTTTTAAGGACAAAAGCAGTTTTGCTTTATTTCAGCATAATAGAAAAAAATACTAAAGGACAAAGTCCTAAAACTAATTCCCTCAATCTATTATTTAAAAAAAAAAAAAAAACAAAACTAATTTCTGAATGCTAGAGGTACTAAACTTAAGTATCTGAATTTTACATTTTTTTTTAAAACCATCGTCATTGTATTCAATCTTTCAATTGAAAGTTCTCTCCTTTAAAAGGGGGGGGGGACCCTACATTTTAACTAAAGATACATTCTTCAAAGTACTAGGCTCTACTCTTACTCCCTTCTGGAATTACACAGTATATCCTTAATCTAGCAAATTTAAATTCAACAGGTAAGATTTCAAGTTCTCATCTATAATAAAAGAAAACAAAAACATAAAGCCTGCTTCCAGTTTAAAATAGAAAACTGTTTCATACAACACTCCTGTGTTGTTTATGAGGGGAAAAAAAAAAAAACAAAGGGTGCTTTTAACATTCTGACTAACACAATTCATTGTATTAGAGGGGCAAATAAATCAGCAGTACAGCAGGTCCCTGGTTACATGGCCAATGGTATTTGCCCTTCACTGTTATGTAATCTTGCCCTCACTCAGGAATGATTGAACCAACCTCTACTTGCAACAAATTCTTCATCATGATCACCTTCATGTGCTGTATGTGCAGCTTTTAAATCACTGAAATTTTTTTTTTTTTAATTGTGATTCATTTTCCAGTTCACATACATTTTGTTTCATGACACTGATTGCAATCCCCATAATGTAACAGCTCTTTTTCCACCTCCTCCCTGTGGTTACCTTTTCCCTGCATCCTTTCCTATGCATTCCCTGTGTAATCTCCCAGTGCGTATATTGCCCTTCTGGTCCCCCATGATTGTTCTAATGCGTGTACCTACCTGATGTAAATGTTCCCCTTACATGCCTGTCTGTTGTTCGACTGGAACCCAAAGAAGTAAGTTCAATTTCAGGCCTGAATGGTGACTAGATGTCATAGTCTCAGGGGATTTACCAGTTCCTATTTGGGCAATCCTACTTCTCTGTAGTGATACTGCCTGGGAAACCCAAGGAGGGGTCACTGTGAGTCAGGGCACATAACATCAGAGCAGTAAGGCTGGTCTTTTTAATGTAAATCACTGAAAAGGCTTTGAGCCTTTTCTTGCACTAAAGTAAGGCTAAATAAGAACTGTATGCAGCTGTACTGATTTACCTACAAATTCAACTTAATCTGGAACTGCCTGTAAACTTAAACAGTGAAAAAGCATACCACAGGGTTCTCTCCAGTTTTCCATTTTAAAAAATATGTCTTTATAATTAAAATACTATGAATAAAAATTGACAAAAAATAAAGTAAACCAGCTAATTTCAAAGTAAGGATTATGCTAAGGTCACCAGTTCATTCTCCACGGCACATAACAACAACATTCAATTCAGACTGGCATTACTTGTAACATTAAAAGCAAACCCACTGACATCAAGCTGATACCAACTCACAGTGACCCGACAACTCAGAGCTGCCCCATAGGGTTTCCGTATGTTTCTCTCACAAAGAGACCCACGGGTTCGAATCTTGTGATTAGAAGCCCAATGCTATAACCACAGTGTCACCTGAGCTGCTTCACTTATAACATTAGGTGTTGATTAATTCACTAAAAGTCTTGACAACTCTCTAAGCTTAAAATCTAGAAATACAGGGGGAAAAACATACATCTCAAGTTCTTGAAACTAAAGAAACACCCAGCGTGAAGTGACAATTCAGTAATTTATATCCAAGTTAGAAAACATCTGTTTTGAAACTAAAAGATAAATAAGTTTGTATTTTAATGACAATTATATAAAATGATTTTTATCACTGTTTTGAACTCAAGCAGCACAACTAATTCAAACCCACAGCCACTCCTCAGAAGGAAGACTGGGCAATCTACTTCCGTAGAGATACCACCTTGGAAACTCATGCAGGGTTCGCTATGAGTTGGAACTGACTTGACAACAATGAGTAACTGGCATGTGTATAGAAACATGCTTAATGATGAAAAAGCATGACCCTATTTTAATACAATATTTACATATATTTATACACATATGACCAAAACAACAACAGGCTATACCATGCTAGAGAAGTAGAAGTTAAAAACAAAAAAACAATGCTTTACTGGTCTCCTTTTCCCATGTTTTAAGATACATTTAAAAACTACAGTAATTAAGGGCTGGCTAGTACTGATACATAAACACGCATACATCAGTAAAAGGGTCCTGTTGCATTGTCCAACAGAGTAACTACCAATAAGCAACACTGGGGTACATATTTAAATTCATTCTATTGAAATATTATTTATGTACAGTGAAATACACAAAACTAAAGTGACATAGGTCAATGCATTTCTTTGGGGGGTTGGGTAGTGTTCCCTCCCTTCCCCTCCCACCCCTGGCAACCAACAAAGAAAGTTTCCCTCCATATATAAACCTTTCCTTGACCCTCCACAACAACAAACTAATACTATATTTGTCCTTTTGTGAATGAGTTATTTCATTCAGTTCATCCATATTGTGCAGTGTTTTGCAGACTCTACATTATTCTTTAGTGCTGCATAACATTCCATTATGTGTATGTACCACAGTTTGGTCATCTAACTCTTCCACTGATGGGCACATAGGTTGTTTCCATCTTTTTGCTATTGTAAATAGTGCTGAGATGAACATGAGTGTGCATATATGTTACTGTCCTGGCTCTCACCTCTCTAGGATATATACCTAGTAATGGGATTGCTGGGTCAAATGGTATCTCCAATTCCAGCTTTCTAAGGAATTGCCATACTGCTTTTCACAGTGGTTGAATCACTTCACAGTCCCACCAGCAGTGTATGAGTCCCAATCTCTCCACATTCTCACCAGCATTTGT
>NW_006921617.1:4957455-4968501 GCF_000298275.1 Orycteropus afer afer
TGGATTGTTAATTCCTCTGGTGTTGAGGCATTGAAGTTTTCTATAAATCTTGGAGATAAGTCCCTCGCCAGATATGTAATGTAATTGGCAAGTAAGAATTTGTTGCCATCATTTTTGTTATGTATCTTTCGTGGTGTCGATTTCTTTGTTCCATATAATTTTCCATGCCGAGCTCATTTTGTTTATGAATCGTGTTATCACTTCCTTTGTTGCTATTGTTTTAGTATCTGCTAAATATTTGTGCTGGTCCTCTTTTTTAGTTTGATGTGAAGGTTTATCATATTTCTTTGAGGTTACCCTGTGATTTATAGTTTTCTTCCCAAGTTTAGAATAGTCCATCTATCTTGTAGTTGTCTTCACTTCCCTACCATCCAGAAGTTCTGTAACAACACAGTTTTTTTTTCCTCTTTTTGGTTTGTAGCTGTCCTTATTTGTCAATTGATGCCTATTGTTCCCTGTTTAAAACCTTGTAGGCTTATTTACTTTGGATACTTCCATACCTGGGTTGGTTTCTGGGTTATATGATCATATGTTAATAGTTGTTGTTGGCTGTTGTTGCTGCTCTGTCCAAAGGACTCCCTTTAGCATCTCTTGTAAAGGTGGTCTGGTTTTAACAAATTCCGTTATATTCTCCTTATCTGGAAATGTCCTAATTTCACCATCATATTTGAGGGACAATTTTGCTGGGTACATAATTCTTGGTTACAAATTTTTCTCTTTCAGGGTTTTATATATACCAGCCCATTGTCTCCTAGCCTGCATGGTTTCTGCCGAGAAATCTGAGTTTAAGTCTTATTGGTTGCCCCTTGTAAGTAACTTTTCTTTTTTTCTGTGTTGTTCTCATGATTCTTTCTTTGTCTTTGGTTTTGGTGAGTTTGATGAGTTTGATAATGATATGTCTTGGTGTTTTTCTTTTGGGGTCTATCTTGTTTGGGGTTCATTGGACTTCCTGAACAGATATATTCTCATCTTTCATCAGATCAGTGAAGTTCTCTTCCAACAAATCCTGGACAATTTTCTCAGTGGTTTTATTTTTCTCTTCATGTTCTGGAATTCCAATGATATGTAGGTTATTCCTTTTGATGGTAGCCCACATGAACCTTAGGCTTTCTTCATTTTGTTTTGATTTTTTTTCTGACTGATCCCTTTCCAGAGAAGTATTCAGGTATTTATTTGTCTTCAATCTCATTAATTCTGTCTTCCATTGCATCAATTCCACTCTTTTGCCCTTTCATTGTGTTATCTATTCCTGACAATTTAGTATTAAATTGGATTTAATATTTAGTATTAAATTCTGAATTTCTATCCATAGATTTTGAATCATTTCTAATTTTTCATTTTTTTTGTCATTTTGTTCTTGTATTTTCTTCTGAATTTCTTCTAGAGTTTTGTCTGTGTTCCCCTTGATCTGTCTCTCAATTCTTTGAAGATACCTAAATATAATTCTTTTGAATTCCTTATCAGAGAGTTCCAATGCTGCCTCTTCCTCAGGGATGTGTCTTGGGTCTGTATCCTGGTCCCTCGTTTCTCCTGCTTTATCTTGCTTCTTTGTGTGGACTGTAATGCTCTGTTGTCTCCGAGGCATTGTGACCTTTTTGTGTTTATATTTAGTTGGTGATCGTATGCTGGAGTGACTTGCCCATGATTTTCATTTTCTTCGTTTTGTTTGTATGTTATCTATGCAAGCAGGGTACTGTGCTGTGCTCCTTTATTCACTAGTTGACAACACTTATACACTCACCACCTGTCTCCTTTCCTGTTGTCAGCCTCTTGTATGTCCCTGCCGACCTTGGCAAATAAAGCCTATTCTTAGGTCCCTCGAATCCAAAGGAGAATGTTATCACTTTAAAATCCAAAATGGCTGCACTTGTAAACATTCAAAATGGCTGTGCCCTCGGTTACTTTATCCAAAATGGTCGTTGCTTGTAAACATTCAAAATGGCTGCCACTTGTAACATTCAAAATAGCTGCACCTCAATCATTTTAAATATCCAAAATGGCTGTGCCCTCCAGACAGTGGAAAGTCAACAGATCAGGTTGTCTCCATTCTTGCTGTTTCCATTCCTAGTCATAGGCCACCAGCGCAGTTGTCCCTGCAGTCCTTGGTGACCAGGGTTGATCTTCAAGTGAATTCTCAGGTCCCAACACTACTTGGAAATATTCAGGCTGTTGGTCCAGTCAGAGTAGCAGACAGTCTGCTGCTCCGACCATCTCTGTACTCACTGTTTTCGTTCAGGTTTTTCCACTAGTTGGTGCCTAATCCACTTCTGTATAGTTCCTTTCAAAGCTCAGGGCTCCAGGATTACCTTCTGTATCTCTTTCAATTGGTTTTCCTTTTCTTTGTTGAAGAGGGTCTGTTTCACATGTCTACCTATTCCTCCATCTTACCGGAAGTCCTAAATTCATTTTTAAAAATTCATTTCTTCAGTCACACTAGCCACATTTTAAGAGCTCAACAGCCATTTCTGGCTACTGAGGACAGTGCACATGCAGAATATTTTTATCACCATGGAAAGTTCTATTAGACAATGTTGGTCAAGAGCATATAGAAGCAGAATTCAGTACATATGGGAATTTGTATTTAATATGCAACTGTGTGTGATAAAGGCATTATTTCAAATCAGTGGAGAAAATACTACTGTGTAAAAAGTGTTTGGACAATTTTCTAGCCAGGGAGGACCAGCATGGACTGAGGGAATAAAGCTAGATTTGTATCTCAAGTCTTATTTAAAACAAACTCTAGATGAATAGAAGTTATACTTTAAGGGTAAAATAAAAGTGTTAACACAAAATTTTAATTTAGAAAGGGCTTTCTACTTCTAGAACTTAAGTCTAGAACACAAAAGGGAAAGATTGATTTTTATTTTTAGGAAAATAAAACTCTTAGCACAGACAATTAGAAAAAAAAGAGTTTCATCTCTTTAATCAACTTAAAGTGCTGGAAGAAAAACTTGAAAGTGTCAATATACACATGAAAAACTGCTCACCTTCAGAAATATATGAAACAAAAACAATGAAAGAATCAACAAGACAGGAAGTTGGTTCTTTGAAAAGAGTAATAAAATTGACAAACCACTGGCAAATTAAACAAAGGACAAGAAAGAGAAGATGCAAATAACATGAATAAGAAATGAAATGGGCGACATCATAATGCAAAACTGAAATAAAAAAGATAGTACGAATAACTATATTCCACCAAATTTGAAAACCTAGAAAATATGGACAAATTTCTGGAAATATACTATCTACCTAAACCAACACAGATTAAGAGAGAGTTTGAACAGATCTATAATGAAAAAAGAAATTGAGCAGGTCATAAAAAAAACTACCAACCAAAAAAAGTCATGATCCAGGCAGCTTCGTTGGAGAATTCTACCAAATATTCAGAAGAGCTGACAAAAATTCTACTCAAACTATTCCAAAATAAAGAAAAGGAGGGAATACTCCATAATTTATTATATAAAGTAGGAGTAACCTTGATAACACAGCCAGGCAAAAACACTACTAAAAAAGAAAATCCCTCATGAACACAGACTCAATAACACTCAACACCAATGGACTCCACCACCATATCAAAGAATAATATTATGACTAAGTGGGATTCATACTAGGTATGTATGCAAGGATGGTTCAACATTAGAAAAACAATGAATGTAATCCACTACATAAGTAAAATAAAGGATAAGAACCACAGGATCACATCAATCGATGCAGAACGGGCATTTGACAAATTCCAATAGCCATCCTGATAAAAACACTGAACAAAATATGAATAGAAGGGAAATTCTTCATATAATTAAGGGTATATATACAAAACAAACGACCAATATTGTTCTCAATGGAGAGAGGCTGAAGGCATTCCCCCATATGAAAGTGTACCATAAAAGGATGCTCTTTATCACCACTTCTACTCAATATTATATTGGAAGTCCTAGCCACATTAATAAGGCAAGAAAGATAAATACAAGTCATCCAAATTGTCAAAGAAGAAATAAACTTTCTCTATTTGCAGATAATATGATCCTACACAAAATGTCCCTAAGACTCAGCAAGAAATTACTGGAACTAATTGAAAGTTTCAGCAAAGTAGCAGGGTATAAGATGAACATACAAAAACCAGTTGGATTCCTTTACAATAAAGAAGAGAACTATGGATGCCTAGGGAGGAATTCTGGCAACATGGCTGTGGAATTAAGGTTGCGTGTCAACTGGGCCAGGCCATAGTTTTGAGCAGCCGGGCAGCTGGATGTAATTATACCCTGTGATGAGATTGGTAATAAACTCATGGTAGAATCTGCTGTGAGCAGTTGAGTAGCTGCCTTCGGGGTGTGGCCTCCTTCCAGTGTGTATGGGGAAGTTTTGAGAAAGGTCTCAACTTTTGCAACATCTGGATTCTGCATTTGGCCAAGTCTTCCCCTTAGTGGCCTGCAATGTTGCATTTCAACCTTGGGATTATTCATGGACTTGAACTAGTTAGTGGCTTGCTGTGTTGTCTGCTAATCTTGGGACTGTGCCATTTTACTTGTCTATCTTGGGTTCATCAGCCTCAGCAGCTAGCAGCTGCATGAGTCAGAAAAATCCTGCAGTTCTAGTGGGCCTGGAAAAGAAGGCAGAGCTGAACCCCAAGGTCAAGGAACCTTCACCCAACCCTTAGAGCTGGCATATGAACTGGGACTTTTAACGTCCTAAGGAGCTCTGGTAGCATAATGACTAAGGCACCTGACTGCTAACCAGAAGGCTGGCGGTTCAAATCCACCAGCCACTCCTCAGAAGGAAGGCTAGGCAATCTACTTCCGTAGTGATACCACCTCAGAAACCCAAGGAGGGGTCACTATGAGTAGGGTCCAACTTGATGGGAAATAACAACAACAAACTGTAAGAAAAATAAATCCCTGTTTGTTAAAGCCATACATTTGTGGTATGTCTGTTACAGTAGCACTAGAGAAACAAAACAAGGGTAGAATAAGGCAGACAAGTTACATAGATCATCTACAACAAAGAAAGAAGAAGCCAATTGAAACAGACACAGAAGATAATCCTGGAACCATGAGCTTAGAAGGGAAAGATGAAGAAGTGGATTAAATACCAACTATTAGAAGAATGTGAATGAAAACAGCAAATAAGGAGACAAACAGAGCTGTGGACCACGGGGCTGGTGTGATGGAGTGGCCATTTTGAATATTTGGAAGCAGTGTTCCAATCTAGGCAGTAACCTAAAAATTAGCTCCACTTGCCGAGGACTGCATGGGCAACCACACTGGTGGCTGATGACCAGAAAGGTGTGATATTTTCCTATATCCCGTTATAAATCACACCCTCTCAGTTAATGGAGGCATGGCCATTCCCCATCCTCACCAACCTTCTGGACCAGCAGGAATTCCATTTCACTCAAGGCCCCCTGCCACCAGCTGCCTTCTGGGCAAACTGGAATTGGTCCCAGAACAAGGTACCCTGTTTCCAGCAACCTTCTGGACCGGTAGGAACTTTTTCTGAGATCAGGTATCCTATACTCAGTTGGGACTTGGGACAGCAAGAATTTTCCTCTGGGAATAGGACCTTGTGTCCAGTTACCTTTTGAGACAGCAGGAGCTTTGTCTGGGACTAGACCCTGTGCCCACAGGTACGTTTTCAGCTGGTACAAGAGCTCCCTCAGGTGCCTTGCTTCCACTCACCTTTTGGACTAGCAGGAACTTTTACTAGGTCCAAGTGTCCTGTCCCTAGACACCTTCTGTAACAGCAAGAACTTGTCTGAGATCAGGTGCCTCGTCCCCACATGTCTTCTGAGTGTATAAGTATAGTTCAGATATCAGCCACTCTACTCTGAGCAGCATTTAGGGCTGGCAGGAACTTCTGCTACCAGGTGTCCTACATCAAGCTCTCTTTAAGGGCAGCAGGGACTTTTTCTGGGACCAGACACCTGTACCCAGCTGCTTTCTGAGCTGGCAGGAATCCCTTTATAGAACCAGGTTCCTTGCTGCCACAGCTGTTTGGGCCAGCACAAGCTTTTTACACGTCCAGAGGCCCTGCTCCTAGACACCTTCTGGATCAGCAAAAACTCATCTGACATCAGGTGCCCTGACCCCAGCTACCTTATGGGTAGGCAAACGTAGTATCAGACAAGGTGCACTGCTCTCTGTTTCCTGCTTGGCTAACAGAAACACAGCCCAACTACCTTGTCCCCCAAGTTTTGTTTCTGTTTGTTTTTAAATTACTATTTTTCCCCCTCCTTCCATTCTTTTTTCTTTCTTTCCCTCCCCTTATTTATTTATTTATTTTATCTTTTCCTGGTTCCCTTTTCACTTTTCATTCTTCCTCATACCTTTTTTTTCTCATTTTTTACTTTATAACTCTTTTTGTCTTGCTCTCTTCTCTTGTTCCCCCATATGAAATACTGTATTTTTTTTCCTCTTGTATTTCTTTGATCTTTTCTCATTTTTTAAATTCTTATTTTCATTTATTGTTTTTTTCTTTGGGTGGTTATTGCTCTTTATGCTGTTTGTGTTTTTGTTTCTATTTTTCTTTTTTGGTGTTGTGTTTTTTGTATTTTGTTTGTCAAACTGGATGGAAGAAAGAAACCATGCCCACACTACTCAAACATATCCACATCCACTTTACACCCACTCAACAGGGTAAGAGACACCACCTACTTCTATACCAATTGATAAATGATAGACAGCTGCTAGTATCAGCCTAACTGGCCCTGAAACAATACACAATCTTGTCCTCTATTACACTCACCAGTAGACAGGGGTGAGTGACTTAATGCTGCCACAATAGTGAACAGAGAAGCACACCAGCTCTGCTCGCTCAAATTTATCAAAACAAAATTAAAAAAAGATAAAAAAGCCGAGGGGAAATACACCACCATACAATCACAATTAAATAAAAAAGGAGAGACAAAAAAAACCACAGAGAAAACTATCAAAGATTTCTCAGAAGAGAAATTCCCTAACATGGCAAAAGCTGAGAAGATAACCATTCACGAATTTCAACAAACCCCAAACAAGACAGACCCCAAAAGAAAATCACCAAGATATATCATAATCAAAATTATCAAACCCAAAGCCAAAGAAAGAATCCTGAAAGCAGCATGGGAAAAACAAAAAGTTACTTGCAAAGGGCAAGCAGTAAGACTAAGTTCTGATTTTTCACTAGAAACTATGCAGGTGAGAAGGCAGTGGGATGACATACATAAAATACCAAAAGAAAAAAATCTTCCCAATCACAAACTACATATGCACTAAACTGTCCCTAAAATATGGTGAAATTAGGACATTTCCAGATAAAGAGAAATTAAAGGAATTTGTTAAAACCAGACAAACCTCACAAGAGATTCTAAAAGGACTCCATCAGACAGAGAACCAACACCAGCACTCAATAACCAATGATTAACACACATGATAATAATATATAACCCAGAAACCAACCCAGATATAAACCAAAAAACTCAAATTCACTGCCGTTGAGTAGGATCAGCCTCATAACGACCCCCCCCCCTTGGGTTTCCGAGGTGGTATCACCATGGAAGTAGACTGCCCAACCTCAGAAGAGAAGTGGTTGGTGGGTTTGAACCACCAGCCTTCTGGTTAGCAGTCAAATGCCTTAGGCACTACACTGCCAGAGCTCCTAACCCAGATACAGGCACATCCAAAGTAAAATAAACTTACAAGACTGTAAACAGGGAACTAGACACATCAATTGCTAAATGCGGACAACTACAAACCAGAAAGAGGGAATAAACAGTGTAAGTACAGAATTTCCAAATAGAGAGAAAGGCTAGATAATTTGGGAACAGAACAGGCTGTTTTAAGCTTGGGAAGAAAACAATAAATCACAGAGTAAATGCAAAGAAAATTAAAAGGATTTCCTGTAAGATGGCGGAATAGGCAGACAAGCTACACGGACCCTCTTCAACAAAGAAAAGAGAAACCAACTGACAGAGATACAGAAGACAATCCTGGAGCTGAGTTTTGAAAGAAACTATACAGAAATGGATTAGGCACCAACTAATGGAAAAACCTGAAGAAAAACAGTGAGTATGGAGATGGTAGGAGAGGTGGACGATCAGGTACTCTGACAAGACCAACAGCCTGAATATTTCCAAGTGGTGTTGGGAACTGAGAATTGACCTGAAGATCAGCCCTGGTGGCCTAGGGCTGCAGGGATGTTGCACTGGTGCTTATGACTAGGAAGAGAAACAGCAAAGAGGGAGATAACCTGAGCTGTAGACTTTCAGCAGTCCAGAGGGTGCAGCCATTTTGATTGTTTACAAGCAGTGGCCATTTTGGATTTTAAAGTGACAGCATTCTCATTCGGATTCTAGGGACCCAAGAATAGGCTCTATTTGCCAAGGACAGCAGGGACATATGGGAGGCAGACAATGGGAAAGGAGACAGATGGTGAGTATATGAAAGTGCTACCAACCAGCGAACAGAGGAGCACAACACAGTACCCGGCTTACATAGATAACATACAAACAAAACAAAGAAAACAAAAATCATGGGCAAGTCACTCCAGCATACAATCACCAATTAAATATAAACACAAAAACAATGCTTCGGAGACGAGAGCATCACAGTGCACACAAAGAAGCAAGATAAAGCAGGACAAACAAGGGATCAGGATACAGACCCAAAACACATCCCTAAGGAACACGCAGAACTGGAACTCCCTGATAAGGAATTCAAAAGAATTATATTTAGGTACCTTCGATGAACTGAACGACTAATCAAGGAAAACACTGACAAAATTGGAGAAAACCCTAGAACAATTTCGAAAGGCAATACAAGAACAAAATGACAAAATACATGAAAAATTACAAATGATACAAAACCTACAGACAGAAAACCAGAAGACTAATACTAAATTTTCAGAAATAGACAACACAATGAATGGGCAAAGGAGGAGAACTGAATCAATGGAAGACAGAATTGGTGAGATTGAAGACAAATACCTCAATACTTCTTTGGAAAGGGATCAATCAGAAAAAAGATTAAAACAAAAAGAAAGCCTAAAGCTCATGTGGGATACCATCAAAAGGAATAACCTATGTGTCACTGGAATTCCAGAACAGGAAAAGACAAATAAAACAATAAAAAAAAATTGTTGAAGATATGTTGGAAGAATTTTCCTGGTATGATGAAAGATGAGAATATATCCATTCAAGAAGTCCAACAACCCTAAACAGGAGAGACACCAAAAGAAAATCACCAAGACGTATAATCATCAAACTCACCAAAACCAAAGACAAAGAAAGAATCCTGAAAGCAGCACGGGAAAAATGACAAGTGACCTACAAGAGGCAACCAATAATAAGACTAAGCTCGGATTTCTCAGTAGAAACTATGCAGTCGAGAAGACAATGGGATGGTATATATAAAATCTGAAAGAGAAAAATTTCCAACCAAGAATTATATACCCTGCAAAACTGTCCCTCAAATATGATGGTGAAATTAAGGACATATCCAGATAAACAGAATTTAAGGGTATTTGTTAAAACCAGATCTACCTTACAAGAGATACTAAAGGGAGTCCTTTGGGCAGAGAACCAACAATAGTGAATGATAACTGACCATTAACATACATGATGACATAACTCAGAAACCAATCCAGTCATAGAAGTATCCAAAGTTCAAAAAAAAAAAAAAAAAATCCAAAGTAAATAAGCCTACAAGATTGTAAACAGGGAACCAGAAACATAAATTGACAAATGAGGTCAACTACAAACCAAAAAGAGGGAAAGAACTGTAGAGTTACAGAACTTCTAAATGGTAGGGAAGGCAAGGCAACTACAAGATAGAAAGGAATGTTCTAAACTTGGGAAGAAAATTATAAATCCCAGGGTAACCTCAAAGAAAAAGGATAAACCTTAATTAACATCGAAATAAAAAAGAGAACTAGTACAAATATTTAGCACATACTAAAACAATAGGAATGAAGGAAGTGATTCATAAACAAAACGAGCTCAGCACAGAAAATAATATGGGACAAAGAAATCAACACTACAAAAAGCACATAACAAAATGACAACAACAACTTCATACTCTTCAATAATTACGTACCTGACAAGGGACTTACCTCTAAAATTCATAGACAACTCCAATATCTCAACAACAAAGATTAACAATCCAATTTAAAAATGGGCAGAAGACATGAATAGACACTTTGCCAAAGAGGTAGCCAGCAAATATATGAAGAAATGCTCACGATCATTAGCCATTAGAGAGATGCAAATCAAAGCAACAATGAGATGTCATCTCACCCCAGCACTAATGGCAAAATTCAGCAAGACAGAAAATAACAAATGCTGGTGAGAATGCAGAGAGATTGGGATTCTCATACACTGCGTGGAGTGATATGTCCACTGCAGAAAGCAATATGGCGATTCCTTAAAAAGCTAGAATTAGAAATACCATTTGACCCAGCAATCCCATCACTAGGTATATATCTTAAAGAAGGGAGAGCCAGGACAAGAACAGATATATGCACACCCATGTTCATCACAGCACTATTTACAATAGCAAAAAGATAGAAACAATCTATGTGCCCATGAAGAGAAGAATGCATAACCAAACTACGGTACATATACACAATGGAATACTATGTAACACTGAAGAATAATGTAGAATCTGCAAAACACCGTATAACAAGAGTGAACTTGAAAGACATTATACTGAGTGAAATAAGTCAATCACAGAAGGACAAACACAGTATTATTGTAAAAATAATTATTGTAAAAAGTTAAGGAAAGGTTTATATATGGAACGAAGCTTCCTTTGTTAGTTAACAGGGGTGGGAAGGAACACTGCAAAACAACAACAACAACAAAAAATGCTACATGTCACTTTAGTTTTGCGTATTTCACTGTACATAAATTATATTTCAATAAAATGCATTAAAAAAAGAAAATTAAAACCTTCTCATCAAAATAAAAGAGGGGAGAGTTCCGGCAAGATGGCGGACTAGGCAGAAGGATTGCACAGACCCTCTTCAACAAAGAAAAGGGAAACCAATTAACACAGACACAGAAGATAATCATGGACCCCT
>NW_006921617.1:4990454-5007523 GCF_000298275.1 Orycteropus afer afer
AAATCTGCATCCTTTCCTTCAAGGCTCAGGGGTCCAAGATTATCTTCTGTGTTTGTATTAATTGGTTTCCCTTTTCTTTGTTGAAGAGGGTCTGTGCAATCCTTCTGCCTAGTCCGCCATCTTGCCCCGCCTCCCAGAAATTAAATTCTTATGTGCATCAAAAGACTTCTCCAAAAGAGTAAAAGAGATTAGGGAAAAAATATTCAGCAACGACATATCTGACAAGGGACTTACCACTAAAATTTATAGAAAACTCTACCACTTCAACACCAAAAAGACTAACAATGAAATTCAAACATGGGCAGAAGACATGAACAGACAATTCACCAAAGAAGATATTCACATGGCCAACAAACAAGAAATATTCACTATCATTTGCCATAGACAGATGCAACAAAACAACAAGATACCATCTCAGCCCAGCAATAATAACAAAGTTCAACAAGACAAAAAATAAATGCTGGTGAGGATGTGGAAAGACTGGAACTCTCAGACACTGCTGGTTGGAGTGTAAAATGATACAACCACTGTGGAAATTGATAGGGTGATTTCTTTAAGAAGTTGGAAATAGAAATGCCATTTGATCTAGCAATCCTACTACTAGGTACATGCCCTAAAGAAGTGAGAGCCATGACAAGAACAGATATATGCACACCCTTGTTCAGTGCAGCACTATTCACAATAGCAAAGAGATGTGAACAACCTGAGTGTCTACCAATTGATGAATGGATAACCCAACTATGGTACACACACACAACGGGATACTATGCAACATTAAAGAATAATAAAGAATCCATGAAACACCTCATAATGTGGATGAACTTAGGGGAATTATGCTGAGTGAAATAAGTCAATCACAGGACAAATACTGTATGAGTTCATTACTGTATAAAGTCAAGGAAAGGTTTACATATGGAAAGAAACTTTCTTTGTTGGTTACCAGGAATGGGAGAGGAGGGTAGATAAAATTGCTAGATAGGTGAGAGATAAGTATTGATTTGGGTGAAGGAAAATGCAATATACCAAATAGAGTGATCAACACAATAACAGTAAAGGAAAGAAAGACACAGAGATGTATACAAGAGGTACAGACAACAAAGATAAACACTTTTACATACACAATACTGCATCAGCAGTAATAACAAACATTAATCTACGGGTTGATACACAGGTAGACAAGCTGAATGATCAGGTATGTCTAAGCAAAAGGGAATATACCCATGACCATATATAAGTTTGGCAGATGATATATGCATGTGCTATAAGGAGGTCCATATATATAATAGAGCTAACAGGGCAAAGTTATGATAACTTCTTAGCCACAGCCAAACACCCTGACAGAATGACTCACTGGGCCCATAGGCTCAGGAACATGGTCGCAGAGACATTAAGCTCAATGGATACATACACAAAAGCATTGTTCTACTACTTTAGTGAGTAGCAAGTGGAGTCTTAAAAGCTGGTAAACAGCCATCCACGATGCAACAATTGGTCTCTCCTTGTCTGGAGCAAAGAAGAATGAAAAAGACCAAAAACACGGAAACAATTAGTCCAAAGAACTAGGAGACCATGCAAACCTCAGCCTACATGGCCCTGAGACCAGAAGAACCAGATGGTGCCCAGTTACCACTGTCAACCACTTGGAAAGGGATCAAAATAGGAGATCCTGGGTAGACTGAGAGAAAAATGTGGAACAAAATTCAAAATCATAAAAAAGACCAGATTTACTGGTCTGACAGAGACTGGTGAAACCCCAGAGACTATGGCCCCTAGTACCCATACAGTCCTGGAATGAACTCACCCATGTGGCTTCCAGCCAAACAACAGACAGGTGTTTAAGGTGAACATCTATCTACACCTGGCAGGTACACTCCTTAGAACAATCAACCATGGAGGATTAGAAGGGCAGAACTTACACAGGTGATAGCTCAGAGGTCTGGAATGTATAGGAAAGAAGGACACAGAGAAAAGGCAACCACCCGGAGAAGTGGGAAAAGAGCTGCTGCATTGTGGGGATTAAAATCAATGTCATGAAACAAAATGTGTACAAATAGGTGCATGGAAAATAGTATTTTCTCTGTAAACTTTCACCCAAATCACAAAAAAAAAAAAACCCAACAAACTTATTACATACACAATCTTGCAATAACAGAACAATAATCTGTGAAGTAGATACACAGATAAGACAAATAAGCTGAATGATGTGGGAAGGAGAACGGGAGTATATCTACGAATATATATAGGTTTGACATAGGATATTTCAATATATGTATTTATATATGCTGCAAATATATCCATGAATATAGTAGAGCATACAGGGGTAAAAATATGAAACCTTCTAAGCCATAGCCAAAAACCCTGGGGATATGAGTCTCTGGGCCTGGGGGCTCTGGATTACAGTCTCAGGTGACATCAAGGTCAACTGGCACAACACAGTCCACAAAGACAACATTCCATCCTACTCTGGTGAGTAGTAACTGGAGTCTTAAAAGCTTGTTAGCAGCCACCTAAGGTGCAACTAATTGTTTTGCCCCATCCAGAGTAAAGATGACTGAAGAAAATAAAAGACATATGGGACCAATTAGCTCAAAGGTCTAATGGACCAGGTGAACCTCAGCCTGGATGACCCTGATACCAGAAGCACTAAATGGTGCCTAGCTACCACTACCAACTACTCTGAAAGGGATCATATTACAAGAGTCTTTATAGACTGCAACAAAACTCTGTATTATAATAAAGATCAGGCTTCCTGGTTGGACGGAGACTGGTGGAACCCCTTCAGACCTGGAATTGAACTCACTCCTGGAGCTGAATTTTCAGTCATATACTACTGGTTTGTGTTTACAAAGTAAACAATGACTCTAGGAAGGCAGGTACTCAGAAAAATCAACCATTTGAAATCAAAAGGGCAGCAACTGCCCAAGGACTAAGTTCAGAAAGCAAGGAAGGGATAGGAAGGAAGGCAGAATGGAAACAAGAAACACAAAGAGGATGTGGGAGGACTGATGTTACACTGAGGGACTGTTATCAGTGACATAAACAAATGTGTGTGAACTGTTGAATGGAAAAGTGATTTGCTCTGTAAACTTTCACCCAAATTATAAGAAAACATATAAAAAGTAAACAAACAAACAAGAAAATTGCTCAACTCTATTTATACTAAACATTCTATTTTAAAAAACAAAAACAAAAACTGCATTTTTCAACCATCAGATGGTGAAGATAATAACCAGTGTTGAGAAGTGTGTCAGCAGACAGGCAGTTTTATATACTACTATTGGATGTAAAAAAATCATACGACTTGTTCAGAGAGTAATTTTTAAACATTTATCAAAAATCAAAAGTTACAAATAATATCTATGGATAAAACAGTATTGAGCCTGAGATTGAATTTAAAACTGCCTGAGGGGAGGAAACTTCCCTGAAAACTTGATAAGGCATAAATTAATAGTTATTGCAGCTGGGTGGTAGGCATATGGGAGTTCATTATACTAGTTTCTCTACTTTTGTATGTGTGAATTTTTCCAGAAGGTTTTTACTAACGTGCATACCCTTTAATCCAGGAATTCAGCATATGGTTATATTATATAAGCACATAACAATGTAAGTATAAGGATATCCTCTGAAACAATAAAGTAAAAACCTGGAAACAATCTATATGCGCATTAGAGGACGGGGTGAATAAATTATGCTTTATCTAAACACTGTAATGTTACTTATCTTTAAAAAGTATGAGATAAATCTATATGAGGTAGATTACAGAAAGGTAGAAATATCAAGGACAGAACAGTAGGTACAGTTTGATCACACTTAAGTAAAAACAAATGTGGATTTGTGAATGCACATTAGATATGCGTCTATATTCATAACAATCCTTTAGAAGGATACTCAAAAACTTAAAAGTGGGCCAAGGAATAGGGGACTGGAAATCTGGGAGGAGGAAATATTTTTTATACATTTGTATACTGTAATGTTTTATTGTTTTTAAGCATGTGAATACACTACATTTCATTTATAATGAAAAAGAACTAGATTATTTTACATCCTTCCTCTATTTCCTAAGTAAAGGAAATGTTAACTTTGTTGAAGAGTGCGCCTCAAAGTATATTTATATTTTATAAAGCAGAAGAGCTGACACTTGATGCTTTCATTGATCTCCATTCTAGGCTCTTACAATACCTCTAATCTGAGCCTTTTTGATTGATCTTAAAATCTAACATTACAATGAACAATTGCTCTGAAAATACAAAAAAGTTTTTTTTTTTTTTAAATTGTGATCTGGGTGAACGTTTACAGAGAAATTAATTTTCCATTCCATTCAATAGTTCATACACATTTTGTTCCATGACACTGATTGCAATAATGTAACAACTCTCTTTCTACCTCCTCTCTGTGGTTACTTTTTCCTTATGTCCTTCTTTCCTATGCATTCCTGCCCTGAGCTATATCTCCCTGTGTAAATGCTGCCCTTCTGGTCTCCACCTGTTGACTGTTCTAAGGAGTGTAACTGCCAGGTGTAAATGTTCACCTATCTATTGTTTGGCCTATCCATTGTTTGCCTGGAAGCCAGAGGAGTGAATTTAATTCCAGGCCTGAAGGGTGACTAACGACCACAGTTCTCAGGGGTTTCACCAGTCTCTATCAGACCAGTAAGCCTGGTATTTATTATGATTTTGAGTTTTGTTCCACATTTTTCTTCCCACTCTACCCAGGATTCTCCTATTCTGATCCCTTTCCAAGTGGTTGACAGTGGTAGCCTGGCACCATCTAGTTCTTCTGGTCTCAAGGTCACACAGGCTGATGTTTGCATGGTTCACTAGACCACTGGACTGTTTCCATGCATGAAAGATCTTATTTTGATGTTAATCAAGCAATTAGTAATATTCATATGTGCCCAGTTCTGTGACGAATAATACAAAGGAATAAGATCACAGTCCCTGCTCAAGAAGTTTATAATCTAACAGAAGAAAAAATACTTATACAAGTAACAATCTAGTATCAGTTAATGCCATGCAAACACATTATGTGCTCAGAAAAGAAGTCAGTACGGGAATAGTGTTTGTGGACAAAATAAGATAGAATATTCTGTATTAAGAGATAAGTAGGATTTGATAAGATCTCTAAAAAAGAATGTACAGAAATATAAAAAAACTGAGATAATGAGAAATCAGTATAATTGGAGATGCATGTAGGAAGAAGTGTGAAACAGGTAATAAGTTAGAATTAAGTTCAAGGTACTATACTTAAAAACTAGGCAGAAATGAAAATTTCATAAAATTGGTAAAGAAGCATTTTAAGAAAAATTTGGCAGCAATATTGTGCAAGGTAGGCTAAACTATTTCCATGTCTTTGCTTCATACTTGGCTGGCTTTCATGACATGAAAAATAAAATAACAAACATTATTTCAATACCTCATTTCCAGATTCTAATGGTCTCTTCTTCCTTGGTCCAATAGCTGCAAGAGCTGTGAGATTGGCATCTCTTTGCTGTATTTGTGCGAGCTCCAACTGCTGTAACTGGAAGACAGGGGAAAAAATCAAGGTTTACACACAGTCATCCTCAGAGGGAGAAAGCAATGCTTCACTAAGCCTATCGCTGTATTCTTCACCAAATAAGGTGCAAAATTAATGTACTACATTCTTATAACAGCTAGCAGCACATTCCCTGATACATTTACTCCAACAGCTTCTTTCATCCTGAATCTCTTAATGGTGCAGGCAGAACTTAGGGAAGGGGGATGTATAATACTGAAAAAAAATAAAGGTTAATCTCTTCCCAGGCTGAGCACAGGGAAGAAATGCCTGAAGAGTAAACTGAACAACAGGTTGGAGAGAGGGAGATTGTAGTTAACCTTTCCAGATTGAAAGAATATATATTTTTTACACTATAGTAAGCAAATCTACTATAGATTTACAAAGCACAAAATTAACTTTTACTTCTCCTAACAACATTGAAAGATATATATTCATGATATAATAACATATGAAAATCATCTATATACTTTATCCCCCCCCCCTTTTTTTTTTGCTAATGGAGACAGTGAGGCTCCAAGCAGCTAGAAAACTTCAATTTTTTCAATGTAACACAATCATTCAATTGCAAACAAAAGATCATACTCCACATTTGTCTTCATGATATAATTATAAAGTGATTTAGCATTATTTTGTTGTACAGTTTTCACCATACTTAACCCAGAATACCCAAATCTACAATGTATAATCTTTAGTTAATACCGATAGTCAAAACTATCCAGGAGTAGTCATAAAAGATGTCCTATTAAAAGACAGTGAAATTGAAAAATAAATAAATGACAACAGCATCATTTCAAGACATGTAAATGTCAAGTGGTAGTCTTAAAAAACAAAAACAAAAAAAGGTGAGAAAGTCAATTTTATTTCCATCAAAATTTTATTACTATGGAGGTAAAAGAGGAGAGAACATGGGGTTGATGCCAGTCAAACATTCAAACAAGATCAGACTGAAGCAATGGGTTGGGTTATACTGAGACTATATTAGAATGTTCCTGTAAAAAGTTGTTGTTGTTATTTGCCGTCGAGTCAGCCCTGACTCATAGCAACCCCTCCTTGGGTTTCCGAGGCAGTATCACTACAGAAGTAGGATTGCCCAACCTTCCTTCCGAGGTTGGGCAATCCTACTTCCGTAGTGATACTGCCTCGGAAACCTGTAAAAAGAGCACTAACCAAATTTTTAACACAAGCAGAATGAAAACAACTAACAGTTCATGGTGAAATACTCTCAAGGAGATATAAAGAAAAATAACCCGATTTTAATAACACTTCAGGTTTTTGGGGTTTTTTT
Source organism: Orycteropus afer afer (assembly GCF_000298275.1). Lineage (NCBI taxonomy): Eukaryota > Metazoa > Chordata > Mammalia > Tubulidentata > Orycteropodidae > Orycteropus > Orycteropus afer. Next base: position 4,997,275 of record NW_006921617.1, read on the forward strand.
TTTTTTTTGAAATATTAAAGATAAAGAATAGGCCAAAGGTAACAGAATCCTTAGGAAAGCAGAAAGCAGCTAACTAAATAAACTGGGCTAAGAATCATTTTCCATCTGCTCTACAAATTCTTTTAAACCATGTTTACTTATAAATAAATTGCTATAAAAGTTTTTCAGAAGCTACTATATTTTTGTTGTTGGTCTTTCTAACAACAAACACATAGTTTTAGAGTCTGATGCTGTCAAAATCCAGATTGTAGGTGATAAAATTATTTTAATCTACCCTGCAGCATCAATTAACCAGCAAGCTGTCTTTAAGTTCTTATAAAGTAATGGCATCACTAACATAGTCACACCAAATGAAAGGTTTTTAAACTGGCCTGTCTACATAATTCTCCTACCTATGTACTAAATGTTTTCTCCCACTTGATAAAATTAAACTTTGTTTTTCTGAAGACTCATATACAATGTTTTAGAAATTCTCGCAAAGCTCTGTAAAAATGGAAACTCACCATAGTTTTGACTGGCCCTGAATTTACAACAAAGTTTCTCAAAAACAACGTATCCTGCCCAGCACAACAGAAAAAAACAATCACTTTTAACTGGAATAGTAGGAATTTCTGAGCATTAATGCAGATTTGGCATACATAGTAGATGAATATAATAAGCAAGCTCAAGTTCAGTAAAAGCAGTCAGCCATTAAGTTAGAAGCTTGCCTGTGGATGTATAATTTCATTTGCTGTCTCATTTTGGCATGTTAGTATTTTTCCCATCAACTCCTTTGAATTCCTGAAGTCAAAATAGCAGAGCTTTCTCAAGGTTCAAATCAGTATTTCATGTTTAATTCCGTATTTTTACAATTATTATACAGTAAAGTTGACTGTTTTCAGAATGTACACAGGTCTATGAATTTTCACTAGTCAGGATACAGAACAGTTTCATTATTCCCAAGAAACTCTTTCATGCTATTCATTTATAGTCAAATCATCTACCTACCCCTAAAAGACTGAAACCAATGCATTTTCTCCATACTGTAGTTTATGTGTTTTAGAAAAAACCAAAACCAAGCCCAAGGTTGCAGAGTTGATTCCCACTCATAACACTCCTACAGGACATTGTAGAACTGCCCCATCCGGTTTCCAAGTCTGTAATCCTGATGGAAGCAGACTGCCACATCTTTCTTCCATAGAAAGACTGATGAGTGCAAACGCTGATCATCTGAACAACAGTCGAGCACTTAACCACTGTGCCACCAGGGCGCCTTGATGTCTACTGGAGAATGGCATTTAAATGGAATCATACAGTGTATACTCTTTTGAGACTGGCTTCTTTCAGTCAGCATAATAAATATGAGATTCAACCAAGTTTTATCAATAGTTCATTCCTTGTTATTACTATATAGTAGTATTTCATCATATGGATGTACTACAGTTTGTTCATCTGTTAAAGGACTTTGGAGTTGTTTAAATTCAGGCAATTATAAATAGAACTGCTTAATGAAACATCTGTATGCAGGTTTTGTGGGAAAATTTTCATTTCTTTAGAGTAAATACCCAGGAGTAGGAATGCTGGGTCATATGGTGTTTAGAGTTAACTGCCTAACTTTGCCAAGGTGGCTGTAACATTTTTCAGTCTCATCAGCAATCTATGAGGGTTTCTGCTACTGTACATGTTCAGAAGCATGATTTTTCATTGTATTTTGTTTGAGACATTTCTATTAGGTATGTAGTAGAGTCTCATTTTGGAGGTAATTTCCATTTCCAGGTTGAATATCTTTTTTTTTTTCCTAAATAACAAGTTGAGTATCTCTTCATGTGCTTATTTACCATAAATGTATCCCCATTGGGGGAAGTGTCTGTTTAAATCAGTTGTTCATTTTTAATTGGGCTGTTTTCTTCCTGTTGAATTTGAAAGTTCTTTATATATCCTGCATACAAACACATTATCATATATGTAATTTGCACATTTTATCTATTAGCCTATAGCTTGTTCTTTCATTCTCTTAATCACAGAGCAAAAGTTTTAAATTTTGATGAAGTCCAATTATTCATCATTTTCTTTTATGGATCAGACTTTGGGTGTCCTAAAGCCCAAGTCACAAGACATGATCTATCTAGTGTTCTCTATGTGCTCTTGAACAAAATATACATCAGACCATTGTTGGGTGGAGTGTTTCCTAAATGACAATTAGAACCAACTGAGTGATGTTTATTTAGTCCCATAATCTTCCTGATTTTCTGTCTACCAGTCCTATTTATTACTGAGAAAGGAGTGCTGAAATCTCCAACTCTAATTGTGGATTTGTCTTTCCCCTTTCAGTTCAGTCAGTTTTTGCTTCTGTTGTTAGGTGAATACATATTTAGGATTATTAGATCTTAGTGAATTAACCCTCATCACGCAATGTTACTCTTTATCTCTGCTAATTTTCTTTGCTTTGAAATCTATTTTGCCTGATATTAGTATGTTGTTGTTGTTATTTGCCATCGAGTCGGCCCCAACTCACAGCGACCCCTCCTTGGGTTTCCAAGGCAGTATCACTATGGAAGTAGATTGCCCAACCTTCCTTCTGAGGAGTGGCTGGTGGGTTTGAACCACCAGCCTTTTGGTTAGCAGTCAAGTGCCTTAGGCACTATGCTACCAGAGCTCCTTGATATTAATATAGCCACTCTAAATTTCTCTGTTGAGTGTTTTCAAGGCACATATTTTCCCATCCTTTCACTTTAACTTAGCTACCTAATTACATTTGAATTGAGTTTCCTGTAGACAAAGTTCAGTCATTGCTTTTTAATCCATTCTGATAATCTCTCATTTAATTTGTATATTTAGACTGTTACTTAATGCAATAATTGATGTTTGAATTTAGTAATAGTATCATTATTTGTTTTCTATTTGTTCCCTGTTTTTCATTTCTGTTTTCCTTTCCCAATTTCTTTTGGATTATTTGAACACTTTTAATATTCCATTTTAAGTTACTTTTTTTAAAAAAAAATTTATTTTAGGGGAATCAAAATTATAGTAAACATTTAAGTCTTTTAGTCTTAGAATCAGTATTTCCCTTTTTTTTTTTTTTTTTTTTGGTGAAAAGCTCACAAAACAAATTGGTTTCCACTCAGGAATCATTCACATTTTGTCTTGTGATACCGACTGCAATCCCCACAATGTTATAGCACTCTTCCTACTTCCTCCCTGTTTTTACCTTTCCATTTCTCCTTTCCTATCCCTTCCTGCCATCTTAGCTTTATCCCTGAGCAAATGCTGCCCTTTGATCCCATATGGTCGACTGTTCTAATGAGTGTGTACCTCCCTGGTGTTATTATTCACCTTATTAGTCTGTCATTTGGCTAAAATTCAGTCATTTGAATCATTGTTCCCCTACTGGAAACATGGAGCCCAATGGCGCAGTGGTTATGCACTTGGCTGCCAACGGAAAGGTCAATGGTTTCAACCTACCAGCCACTCTGCAGGTGAAAGATGTGGCAGTCTGATTGGAAGGAAGATTGGGCAATCTACTTTTGTAGAGATACCACCTCGGAAACACAAGGAGGGGTCGCTATGAGTTGAATCAACTCAACGGCATGAGTTTGTTTTTTCTCTTGGTGCTTCCATAAAGATTTACAGTCTTGGAAACCCTATGGGGCATTTCTACTCTGTTCTACAGGTTGCTATGAGTCAAAATCAACTCTATGGTAATGGGCTTGGTTTTTGGTTACTGGAAATATGTCTTTTTCACTGGTCATTTTCATGATCTCCTTTTCTGTGTATTAGTTTTCAGAGAGTGATTATAACTAAACCGGATTTCTTTGGGTTTGCTCTCTGAGGGTTCAATGAGCTACCTAAATATCTGAGTTTTGTTCTCCAAATTTGAGGAGTTTTCAGCCATTAGTTTTTAAAAAACTTTTTGGAATTTATTCTTTCTCTTCTCTTTCTAGGATTCTCATAACATAAAGGCCAGACCTGTCATTGTCCTACAGGTACCTGAGGCTTTTTTTTTTTTAAACTGTGGTAGAATACATATTCCAAAAAGTGTCAATTCAACAATTTTTATATGTACAACTCAGTGACAATGATTAAATTCATAATGTTGTACAAACATTTCCACCATCCTTTTCCAAATTATTCCCCCAAACACACTCAATATCCCCTAAGCAATGATCCCTCCCCTTTCCTCCCCTTCCTCATATCCCTGGAAGCACTAATAAGTTTTGGTCCCTATACATTTGCCTATTTCATATAAATGATCAAATACTATTTGTCCTTCTGTAACTGACTTATTTCACTCAGTACAATGTTTTTAAGGTTCATCCATGTTGTAGCATGTATGAGGACTTTCTCTTTTTGGCTGAGTAACTTTTCATTATATGTATATACCCATATTTTGTTCACCCACTCATCTACTAGGGACATTTAGATTGTTTCCATCTTTTGACTACTGTGAATAATGCTGCAATAAATGTTATTATACAGGTTTCTGTTTGCGTTTCTGCTTTCAATTCTTTGACGTATATGCCTAGGATTGGGATTGCTGAGTTAGTTGGTAGTCCTATGTTTAAATTTTTGAGTAACCATTAAACTGTTCTCTATAGCAGCTGCACCATTTTGCGCTCACACTAGCCATGGATGAGGGTTCCAATTCTCCATATCTTCCTATTTATTTTATGCTTTTTTTCAAATCATAGCCGTCCTAGTAGAGGTGAGAAGAAAGCAGAGAATACCAGAAAGATGTCTACTTGTGTCTTATTGACTATTCAAAGGCATTCAACTATGTGAATCATAACAAATTACGGGTAATATTGTGAAGAACAGCATTTCCAGAATCCCTAACTGTGTTCATGAAAAACTTGTACACAGACCAAGACACAGTTGTTTGAACACAACAAGAGGATGCTACATGTTTGAAAAATCAGGAAAGGGGTGTGTCGGGGTTGTATCTTTTCACAACACTTATTCTATCTGTAAGCTCAGCAAATAACTCGAGAAACTGGAGTTATGTGAAAAACGTGGGGTCCGAATTGGAGGAAGACTCCTATCTGCAAGATGCAGATGACAACCTTGCTTCATGAAAGTGACAATGACCTGAAGCACTTGCTAATGGAGATTACAGTCTATAGCCTTCAACATGGAGTGCACCTCAGCATTAAAAAAAAAAAAAAATCCTTACAACTGGACCAGTAAGTAACATAATGATAAAAAAAGACTGAGGTAGGTCAAGGATTCCATTTTACTTAAATCCACAATCAACACCTATGGAAGAAATGTCAAGAAATCAGACGACATATTGCATTGGGCAAATCTGCCGAAAAACATCACAGTTTTAGAGTGAAGATGTCACTCTGAAGACTAAGGTGTGCCTGACCCAAACGGTATTTTCAATCACCTCCTATGCATGTTAAAGATGGACAATAAATAAGCAAGACCAAAGAAATGATGCATTTGAGTAACGGTGGTGGCGAAGAATACTGAAGATAACACGACCTGCCAGAAGAACAAACAAACCTGTCTTGGATGAAGTATAGCCAAATGTTCCTTAAAAGTGAGGAGGGCTAGACTTCACCTCTTGTACTTTGGTCATGTTGTCAGGAGAGACCAGTCCCTGAAGAAGGGTATCACGGCTGGTACAGCAGAAGGACAGTGAAAAAGAGGAAGACCCTCAATGAGACAGACTGACACAGGGGCTGCAACAACAGGCTCAAACAGCAACGACTGTGAGGATGGCCCAGGCCCAGTGTTTGGTCCAGTTATACACAGGGTCGCTGGAAGATGGAGCTATCTCAACTGCACCTAACTACAATGGCTAATGACATTAAGTCTATTTTCCTTATTAAATGTTTGTTATTTAAGTAACTTTTAGCACCATCTTAACGTTCACTGACTCACTCTGCTGGTACCTCTCTTCTACTGAGCTTATCTGCTGAGTTTACTATTTTGATTATTGTAATTTTCAGTTCTAAAATTTATGGTTTAGAATGTTATTTTTTATACCTTCTACTTAGAGACTATATTTTCCCAATAATTTCAGGAGAATTTGTAATTAATTGTTTCTTGGAGCATATTTACAGTATATACTTTAATGTGTCTTTCAGATAATTCCAACATCCGTGTCATGTTGAAATTGGCATTTCTTGGTTGTTTTTACCCACTTGAGTTGAGATTTTCCTGGTTCTTCAGATGCCAAATATTTTTTTATTTATCTTTAATATTTTGACTATTAAGTTATTAGACTCTAGGTCTTGTTTACATCCTTTGAAGAATATTGATGTTTTATTTTTCAACCTGAATTCAGGTCCCAGTTTCCAACATGACATCTGTAGGCTGTGGCTCTAATGTCAGTTTACTTTTCAAAGCCTTCACAATGGTATTCAGGTCTTTCCTGCACATGCATCCACCCAGTAGCCAGTCTGGAACCTAATGGTGGTCTGTTTCTTCAGTTCTTAAAAGTATTTGGTATGCTAATTAGAATTAAGGGAGCTCTGGTAGCATAGTGGCTAAGGCACTTGACTGCTAACCAGAAGGATGGCAGTTCAAATTCACCAGCCACTCCTCGGAAACCCAAGGAGGGGTCGCTATGAGTCGGGTCCAACTCGATGGCACATAACAACAATTGGAATTAGATCCACATATGGTATGTATGGAGCTCAATGGTGGGCCCAGACATTTAAAACAGTGATATGGGGTTATTTTCTCCTGAGCTCCTACCTCTCTACAATCTTTTTAAATTTCTGCTTCCCAGAGGCTTCCACTTTTTTGGCCCTCCAGCCAGAAAGTTGAGGTTTTAGTTGCCCCACTTTGCTGTGCACATCTACAACTGTGTCTGTGTCTAGGACCACAAAGCACAAAGAACCATGGGAAAAGGAAGAGGAAGGGGCAGAAAATGGGTGCCTCAGCAGTTATTTTAAATTCTCATCTTCTTTCTCAATCTGTCCATTATTTATTTTTTAGAGTTCTCAAATAGCTGCTCCATACATTCTGTCCAGGTTTTACAGTTGTATTCAGTGACGAGACAGTGTGGAGTGTGTTTATTCCACCTTAACCAGAATGTTTAAAAGTTAGTTTAATCAGAATTCTGACAACAGGCTTCTATTATATTATATTCCGAATAGCCTTTGTTTCATTAAACTTAAGCCTTTTGCTCATCAACACCATAAATCTACACTTCTGTCTAAACAGACTGAACCGGTTTGGCAGGTTGTCTTTTAGGAGTACCATCACTCTTTCCTTTATGGCTAATGAAAGAGGCAGAGCCTTCATTTCTCTGAATTGTCTCTCTGATATAAGAAGTATTCCCTGAAATTCAAGTCAGTGACATTAAGAGCCAAAGACCAACAACAATTGCAGATTATTTTATCCCTGGTGGTTTCTACTTGTCTCTGTTCATTTTAAAGTACAAATCATGAGAGTTCTAACTTTAATCAAGACTCGGCACACTTACCTTAAAGATCACACAAGCTCCTAGAGGTATAGTCAATACAGGTAGTTTGTGATGCTAAGCACATAATTTTCAAGGAGAATAAAAGATAAGGAAAAATAAAAACTAATAGAAACAGAAATCAAAAGATGAGGCATAATCAGAGGAGGTATGTGAAAAATGAATAAACAAACGTTATACAGACAACTACCCAGACAGATATAGTGCCATATTTAACAAGAATTACTAAATTATATAGCTAGCATGGCACTGCCAATATGGGAAATACAACAGAGAAAAAAATTTCATGCTTAATAAAAACAAAATATAGAAAAATGCAGGCAGGAAAGTAAAGAAGACAACAAAGCTGTCCTCTGTAATAAATGATGCAAAAATATGGAGTGGTGTCATCTTCAATCCAATTTTGCTACAAAGTGTTAGAAAGTCATAGTAGAATAGGAAACAATTTGTAATCTCAGAGACCAAAAGAAGAAAAAGAGCCAAGTAATAAGTTAATGTGTCTCAAAAGCTCTTGCGTGCCACTTAAACAATAAATACACTGGGAGCAATAAAAATAGCTCATGCAAACAAACAGAAAAATTTGAAAGAATCTAAGAAAAAGGAGAAACAATACATTACAAGGTTTAGAATCCAGCAAACAAAAATTAATCATGTCCTCCACAGACTTCAGAATGAAAGTTAAATGTATCAAGACAATAAATAAAGCCTGTAATATCAGACAGGCTTTTACACCAGTAAAAATTTAAATAGAATTTTAGAAATGCTTTGGAAAAATTCATTGTCCGAACTCTAAAATTCTCAGCAAAGCTTATAAGCACTTCTGAATTACTGCTAAAAATACCACGTTTATTAGAAAAAGCATGTTTAAATGCTATGTACTACCCAAATCACCAAAACAAAACACACACACACACACAAAACTATTAATACATAAATCTTAAGCCAAAGGAAGTAGAGGAAATAAAACCAAGTTACAAAAAAAAATCATTACTCCATCCTCACCTAAAATTTAGGATGCTGCTGTTACGTGCCCTTGAGCCAGTTCTGACTTAGAGCAACCTGGTCCTGCGCCATCCTCACAATCCTTGCTATGTTTAAGCCCACTGTTGCAGCCACTATGTCAGTCTACCTTGTTGAAGGTCCTCCTCTTCTCGCTGACCCTCTACTTTACCAAGCACAGTGTCTTTCTCCAGGGACTGGTTCCCTCCTGATAACATGTCTGAAGTATGTGAGTCAAAGTCTCACCACCTCCTCTTCTAATATAGAATCCTTTTCAAGCCATCAAAGTCAATTCTTAGGCAGGCATTCACCAGTTCAAACAGTTAGAGTCTCAATAGTTTTTTCTTCCAACCACTAAGGCAAATTCTTATGATTTCAAGATACTGTGCAGAACACCTGATATTACTGAAATTTGAAATATACACTCAAATCTGATGATGTTCTGTTGATCAGCCCTTCCAATCCATCCTTACCTTCTAGGAAAATGGTACACTCTTCAATTAGCTTCAGATACTTTCTTTTTCTAGCTTAAACATACTACTTTATTTATGTATTGTTGAAAGCATATGCTGTTTCACTCTAATTAAAGAACATTCTCCCCACCCCAACACGCAGTTTTCTCTACTGTACTCTTTTTTTTCTTATCTTCCAGCCCCTTTGAAAGGAAAAATAACCAATATATTCATGATCTCTCTCAAACTTAGAACCTAAGATCTTGATGACATTGATCTTAAATGTTTCTACAGCTAATGTTTTTGAGCTTCTGGCTTTTCCTCTAAGTTTCTCTAAATTATGACAACCTTATGACATAAGCAAAGCAGGCATTAGTATATTCATTTTAAAAGAAGGTAATTAGTTAAGTTCAAAGAAGTACAATTAACTTCCCCAAAGTGAAATCTAGACAGTACACCCAAGCCCTCTCTGACTTCTAGTTCAATGCTGTATCTTTTATAATATACATCTCTACTACCAAGACAGTAATCTGCCTCTAAAGACACATCATCCTATAAAATTAAGAATTCGTCTAACTTTCTACCAAAGCTTTAAATAAAATATAATCTTTTCTATGCAAAATACATCAATCAAGAAATACAGTCAATATGGTCTCTTGTGAAAATATTCATGAAGACACCTAGTGTAGCTTTCCTGGTCCCATGAGAAAACCCACTGAATGGTCATTGAATGGTAACTGAACTATGCCACTTCAAGATGACAAATCTCAGATTCTCAAATCACAGTATTCTATTTAACCTTCTCTGGCTACTTAGTCAATAGGAAAATAAAAATGACCAATTTTAAAGTCTCTTTCTTCTCCAAGACCAATGGTTCGTTTGAAGTGTGATCCCCAGAACAGCAACAACAATAGCAGCAGCATCTGGAAAGTTGTTAGAAACATAAATTCCCAAGACCCACCCCAGACTTATAAAATCTAAAACTCTGGGGCAGAGGCCCAATAGTTTATATTTTAATAAGTCCAATAAATGTTTTGAAACATTTACATCTCTGTTTCTCTCCTATGACATAAGCCTTTTATAACTTGTCATTTTTAAAATGTCTTTTCCATATTGCATTAACTTTACTGCAACAAATTTTATTTTGCCATGTTCAATGTTCCATGAATTTTGGCCCATTCAGGACTACCATAAAGTTTAAATGCAAATAGCTATAACTTACGGAGCTCTGATGGTGCAGTGGTTAAAGTATTCAGTTGCGAACCAAAAGGTCAATAGTTTGAACCCACCACCAACTCTGCAAGAGAAAGTTGTGAGTCTGCTTCCACAAAGATTTATAGCTTTGGAAACCATGTGGGGCAGTTCTAATCTGTCCTAAAGGATT
>NW_006921617.1:5008334-5018881 GCF_000298275.1 Orycteropus afer afer
TCGCTGATGTCGGATGTGAAAGGAAAAAAAAAAAAAAAAACAACAAACATACCTCAACTGCCGTTGCATCGATTAGGCTCCTAGCGATCCCTCCCTGGGTTTCCAAGGTGGTATCTCTACGCAAGTAGATTGCCCAATCTTCCTTCAGAGGAGTAGCTGGTGGGTTTGAACTGCCAGCCTTCTGGTTAGCAGTCAAATGTCTTAGGCACTACGCCACCAGAGCTCCCTGATACCAGACAGATCCCAAGAAATGTTTACTTGTATTTTATCGACTATGAAAAAGCATTCAATTGTGTGGATCACAGCAAATTGTGGATAACATTGAGAAGAATGGGAATTCCAGAACACTTAATTGTGCTCCTGAGGAACCTGTACAGAGACCAGGAGGCTGCTGTTTGAACAGAACAAGGGGATACTGCATGGCTTAAAAACAGGAAGGGAGTGTGTCAAGGTTGTATCCTTTCACCACACTTATTCAAACTCTATGCTGAGCAAATAATCCGAGAAGATAGACTACACAAAGAGTGTGGCATCAGGATTACAGAAAGACTCATTAACAACTTGTGATATGCAGATGACGTAACTTTGCTCAGTGAAAGGGAAGATGACTTAAAGCACTTACTTAAAGACTATAGTCTAAAATATGGATTGCTTCAACATAAAGAAAACAAAAAATCCTCACAACTAGACCAAAGAGCAGCATCACAATAAATGGAGAGAAGATTGAAGTAGTCAAAGATTTCTTATTACTTGGTTCCACAATCAGTACCAACGGATGCAGCAGACCTCTTTCAAGTGCTGAAGAGCAAAGATGTCTCTTTGAAGACTAAGGTGCGCCTAACCCAAGCCATAGTATTTTCAATTGCCTCATATGCATGTAAGAGCTGCACAATGTATAAGGAAGACCGAAGAAGAGATGCTTTTGAGTTGTGATACTGGTAAAGAATACTTAAAGAACCGTGGACTGCCAAAAGAATGAACAACTCTGTCCTGGAAGAACTGCAGCCGGAATGCTCCTGAAAGTGAGAATGGCCAGACTTTGTCTCAGCTACTTTGGATCATTTCCTTGAGAAGGGTATCATGCTTGGTAAAGTGGAGGGTCAACAAAAAAGAGGAAGGCCTTCTACAAGATGGACTGACACAGTGGCTGCAACAATGGGCTCAGGTATAGCAAGGATTGTGTGGCTGGCACAGTGCAGGGCAGTGTTCCATTCTGTTGTACATAAGATCGCTATGCGTCAGAGACAACTCATCGACACCTAACAACCACCATCACCAACTTATGATGTAGTCAAGTTATGATGAATCACACTTATGACCATCAGTGTATCTAAAACACTTTATCTTCCTGGAAGGAAGTTACAGGAAAATGCAAGGGATATGGAAAAAATCTGCTTTACAAGCATTTGGTCATAATCATATGGTGGAAAAGATCAGTGGAAAAATAGTCTATATGGCAAGAATGCTGAATTTAGAATTTGTTATTGCTGAAGTGGAGCAGCTCACAGATCATGAAGGAGGGGAACTGACAGATCAGGATTTAATGATTCTGAAGAAAAAAAGAAATGATGAAGAAGATATAAATAATGAGAAAGAAGAAGGAGAAAAATTTTCAAAAAAAATTTATAGTGAAAGGATTATATGAAGTTTTTTCTAAACTAAATCAGGGGCTTCAATTGCTTGGAGACATGGACCCTAAAATTGATCCTTTTGCTGAAGTCAACAGGTAGATTCAGGAAGCAGTGATGTATTACCACAAAATACATTAAGGAAAAAAAAGGACCATACAAAGAACTGTCACTCATTTTCTGACTAGAAACATCATCCACAGTCCCAGAGATTATCCAGAACCTTCCACAAGTGGAGGTATTACCGCAACTGACAAAATGTCAACATTGCCTAATTTTTCTTCATCATCGGAGTAAATTTTTATGATTCGTGTATTTTCTTTTCTTTATATATTGCCTTAGTTACCTAGTGCTACTATAACAGAAACACTACAAAAGTAGATGGCTTTAACGAACAGAAATTTGCTTTCTCACCGTATGGATGAAAGTCCAAATTCAGAGCACTGGAGCTAAGGGAAGGCTTTCCGTCATTCTAAAGGAAGGTCCTCATCTCTTCTGCTTCTGCTTCCTGACTTCTTAGAGATCTCCACGGGTATCCTGGCATCTATCTTATCCCATCTCTTTCTGCTCCCTTGCTTAATCTCTTTTACATCTCAAAGGAGACTGATTCAAGATATGTCTCAGAGGAATCCTGATGCATTAACATAACAAGGACAACTCATTCCCAAAAGGGATTATAACCACAGGTGTAGAGGTTAGAATTTATAATATATTTTGGGGGGACGTAATTCAACCCATAACATGTATGTATGTATTAAAATATACATGTAAGTTTATATATAATGTTTATAACCCCAAAGACAAATAAGGATCTGATTTATACAGATACTGATAATGATGAAAACTAAAAAAGAAAAATAAGGTATTTAATTTACACCGGAATTGACTTACGACAGAGTTGTTAGGAAGGAACTGTGTCTTAACTCGGGGACTAGCTATATTTTCAGGAGTTCTGGTAGCGTAGTGCTTAAAGCAGTTGACTGCTAACCAGAAGGCTGGTGGTTCACACCTACCAACCACTCCTCGGAAGGAGCCAAGGAGGGGTCGCCATGAGTCGGGTCTGACTCAAAGGCACGTAACCACAGCAATAGCTGTATTTGCAATTTTTATGTCCTGTTTTCTGTAAACAAAAATCCTAACTACTTCAGGACACAAGTTTCCTAATATGTTAAGGATTTTAATCATTTAATATTTATTCTTTTGCCCAGTTCCTATAGGGTGTACTGCAAAGCTAATGTGCCAGCAGGTACATGTTTTGCATTCCTGTACAATTTCTTTTTTCTTTCCTCTATTGTCTGATACTTGGAAGGATGATTGGGCAATCTACTTCCGTAGAGATAACTGCCTTGGAAACCCAAGGAGGGTTGCAATCAACTTGACAGCAGTGAGTCTGGTTTTGGTTTTGATAACACATGAAAGTGGGATTGCCAGGAATTACAATTAAAAAAAAAAAAAGTAAATGAATTATTTGTTTCACTATGCGGATGCAGTGAACTCACATTTCCCAAAGGAGAAAGAAGAAATTAAAAAATTAATAAGGGTCACAGTATATGTAACAAATGCTTAAGAAAGCAGGATGTTTGAACTCCAAGGTCAGATGGCATGTTCACAGAGCTCTAGATAATACACTAAAAAAGGAAAACATTGAGGGCTATATGTTAATCTGGGCCACACAGTACACATCTCAGACAAGTCTGCAGATGGAGCAAATGAAGATGTGTCTGATTGTTTGAAGTCAGAATCTGGTAATTAGTAAATCTATTTAAAATCTTTCACAAATAGATGGTTAAGTGGAAGAATGTTAGTACTTACACCTTTTAGGAAAAGTATCTAGGGGGAAAAATCAGTATTTAAATGTGTTCGTACTGGAAATATAAAAGAGACAGAGACAGAGAGAATACTTACAACATTTTTTAAGAGGGGGAGGAACAGAAAAGGAAGAACAGAAAAGACAGCCTGAAAGTTTAAAATGAAATGTTTGAACATGAAAAATATCATCAATGTCCCGAGCTGTAAATGTAGAAGTTATTTTGGTGAATGTCTTGATGTGTACGTTTTCACTATAATAAAAGTTTTTTTTTAAAAAAAGGAAATGCTTGAATTACAATTGGAGGTATTCAGAGACAGACAACAGGAAGATGCTGAATAGATAGATAATCTGTCAGGTCAATTAAGAACAGTACGCAGCAAGAGCTACTTCGATGGATGGACCGTAACTAGGCTGGAGGCAAATCCAAAAGCAGCCTCCCCCCACCCCCCAAAGAGCCAACTGAAAATGACAAATTTGGAAGAAAATAGAAGAGATGAAATATTATCACAAACTTGTATAAAAACCTGACTAATTTAACACAATTTGTCCTTACATCCAAATGCAAAGAATAAATGAACAACCTCTAAAACTGCATTAGAGAGAAGAAAAACCACAGGAGAAATGATCTAGGCGTTAACAGCTGAAAGCAAACATGGGTTATAAGATTATGTACAAAGGAAACTCAGGTTGTCATTTAATATTTATATTCCAAATACCATGGCTAAAACACTTCCCAGAAAAAATAATTCTCTAAAATTATTTTTTGGAGGTCACATTCTTAAGATTCTGTCATTAATCTATTTCATCTGACCTGCTTGGTAAGCAGTTACCTAGAAAGAAAAGCAATACAGTTCTAAGACAAGCAAGTGTAAGGAATCTGTGCTAATTTTCACAATTTAACAAAGAAAACTTTCAAGACAACTAAATAGTAAAAATAAAGAATCGCAAACCAAAGCTTTCAAGTTATATGAGTGGTATGGTGATTAGCACATTCCAAATGGTAACTTTACAAATTGCCATACAAGAGAACAATTCAACTCTATATTAAAATAGGGTCAATGATTCTTGAAATCAAACAAAATATGACATTGCTGTGTGTTTCATTCTAAACTAAAGCCCCTTGGAATATTAAAGTTACTAAGAGCTCTAGGGGACAGGGGGATGAAAAAAATAATAATATTTTACTTTCATTAAACATTTGCAACTAATACAGAGTAGCTTTGTTCTTGGAATTGGGCCAATCTACTTGGTTCCTTTCTTGATCAAAGAGGATTTAGGCTAGGAAGCAACTAGGAAACTTTCAAAATATTTGGCAATAAATTGAGTTATTTTAGTCTTGCTTGGAAAAAAATGAATGGAGGTGCAAAGGGAGAGAAAAACCAAGTTTACTGCCACCTGTTCTATTAAGATAGACATTTTCACACCTTTATTCTTACAATCTTCTTTGAAAATTTGTCAACCTATCTGTCCCTCAGGGAATAATTAAACACAACATTAAAACAAAACAAAACAAAAAAATCTCAAAGAAATCTGAAAGAAAAATTAATCTAAGATTCAGATTGTTTAGGAAAGAGGGACAGCCAGACTAAGATCTTCAAAAAGGTAAGCTTTCTGATATTTTCTAAAAGGTGAAATATTTAGAAGAAAGTGACATAAGCATTGCAGTGCAATGGGTTGCTTTTATGAAAGCCATGATCTTGTAACTTCCACCAAAAGATCACGTGGGACATTGCAAATAAGGTGCTTATGGTCCACCAAGGGGACTGGACAGCTTAGGGTTAATGCAAATAAGATACATGGTATCCCTTTGGGGATGGAACCATGCAAATAAGGTATACAGAATCCTAACGAGGGGACTGGTCAGTTTTCAGTTTTGTCATCTCTCTAGGCTTAAAGTGAGACATCCCAGAGATGGACAGTGGGGACCACTATGACCAAGAAGAGATGGGAGCAGAGTGTTGTCTTTAGGACCTGAAGTCTCTGTACTACAAATCTCCTAGACCCAGGAGACAGAGAGCTGTAACACAGGAGATGGCACAAGATGGCAAAAAGGGGTGGCAGTAGAACCTGGAGCAGGCACCAGACGGTGCAGTGGGCTTCCCAGCCCACAGAGCAAAGTGGTTACAGTGGGTATGCCAACCCATGGAGTAAGAGAGCTGAGTGCCTTTGGGAAAGAGGTTTGCTGACCCACGGAGCCAGAGAGCTGAGCTTCTTCATGCCAAGGCTTACTTGTGGAGTGGGGTGCCCCTGGGCACTTATCCACAGAGCCAAAGAGCTTTATACCACTTGCCGGAGGAGGGCAGAGGCCAGGCCAAAGGGCCAAGGGCCAAGGGCCAGAGAGAGGCCTGTCTGCTGGGAGGGCTGAGAAGAGGCTGACCTGATCAAAGAACCATATACTGAGTCCTTGACCCTGAATTGTAACCTATATAATTGTAATTCCCCTAACTGTGAGTACAGCCTGTAAGTTCTGAATGACTATTACAATGAATATTGAACCCAGCAAAGGAGTAGAGAGTAGTGTGGGAGGGATAGTTGGTATCAGAACTGGTAAAAAGGTTAGAGAGAGAGCCAAGTCTGGTCTCTGCCTCACAGGAATCGGTTTTGGGCTGATGCCGATCATGATTCTCTCCTTGCAAAGTTAGAGGTCAGATAACTCTGACATGCCTTTTTTTTTTAAATTTTTTTTAAACAAGCACGTAATCAGTTTTTTAATTAAAAGAGAGATACTCGTGAATCAAGGCAACAATAGGTGCCCCATTTCCAAATAATCAATAATCAAGCCAGACACACTTCTCATATTAATATATTTAGATAAATTTTCCACTGGAAAGAATGAGTAAGAGACATTTTTTGTTGTTGAAAATAAAGTATTTCTGTTTTCAATCTTTTTCATGTTCCCACTTTCCAGTTTTCCTCATTCCAACCCAGAAACCCCTCCACCCAGAGTTCATGCATTTACCTTCTCTATTTTAGTAAAAACGTAACACATTGATTGTAAGAATCTTACTAGCTTTCCATTTGTTTTGCCTCAGCTCTTACATTAATCCAAACAATAAGGGACCTTTAAAACATTCATAAATAACCTGCTGCTGCTGGCTCCTAGGAGCCAAGTGCAGCAGTGTTAAGCAACAACAAATTTCATAGTTCAAGAGGCACAGTTAAGAAAAAAGGTTGCTCAGGAAATCACTCTTTTTTAGCATAAAAATCCTTAAAAATTGCATGAAATCAGTCAAGTAACTATAGAAACCAATTTTCTTCAGCTCCATATCACTGTCTCACACCTCAATTGTCTTTATTATTGTCTGCTGTCAGATCCTTAATCAGAAATGTGAACAGGCTTGATGATTTATTTAGCAGGGAAAAGAATCGTAGGTCAAGTGAAAAATTTCACACACACTCACACACATGCCACATCTTCAACCTTAGGTACTTTCATTTCATTCTGTTCCCAGCAGCTCTGGGGGCAACTCCAGTGAGATCCAATATTAAGGCTCAATTAAAATAAGCTCCAATTAGTGGAGCTTTTTTCTCTGGGGCTAGAAAAGTCAGGAAATGGATATTGGGAAATGTAAAAAGTCAGCTACTGAGAGGAGGCTGCAGACATAAATGAACTTATTTGTTGATTTCTACAGTTGCTATGCAGAGGCCTCTGGGAGTAAAAGCTTAACCAGTCTAAGCTATAAACTAAAAACCCTGCAGCTAAACATGAACTGTGTGAAACAAGGGCTCCATTCCAGAACAGAAAACTGCTGGGCCCAGAAAATTAAAAGCCAGAGGCGTTTTCCATTTAAAACTAAATCCCAGTACCGCCTCCCAGCCAAAGAATTATAAGTAGTATCAGATTTACAAAACGAACAATTACCCTGGAAAAATGTAGCCTATTGTACAGTCCCAGATGCTAAATCTCTAAAGTTTCTTCTTCTCCTTTTTTTTTTTTTTAAATCCCACAATATATCCCTACCAAGAACACCACTGCAGTTTACAAAGAGCCATTTCTAGACAGGCCTAAGCCTTGAAAATAAATTTTGAAAAGAGAGCACATAACTCACTGACCTCATTTGAAGTCCTGCCCTTGCCTGTAGCAGTTCCTGTCCTTCCCCGAGGCTTCTGCAAATGGTATGCAACAGCAAAATAAACCCTGACCTAATTGCCAGGAGAGTGCTGCCAACCTTCCCTCAAACACAAAGACGAGCATGGTAACTTGAAAGTCCTACCTCTTTGGCTTTCTGCTTTAATCTCAGCTGTTCTGGATCTTCTTTATTGGAACGACTCTATCAAAGGAAAAGAAAATTTTAATAGAAATTACTAGCATCTAAACACCATAGTTGCTGTTAAATATTTAATAAATGACAATTTTCTCTTGTGATTGAAAATCTTAGCTTCAGGGAAAAATGCCTCAATCCAGTCTTGCTGAACTCCCTCCATGACTCCCCCCTCCCTCTCATCATCTGGGCCGGCTGCTGCAGTTGTAGCCTGGAGGAAGCTTACACTGAAAATGATGCTAACAATGTCAGTCAGGTCCAGTTGAGGCATGGCGTTGTTCTTGTTGGAACACTAAACACTAGAAAAAGGATGGTATGGATGAAAGAAAAGAAAAAGAGGATAACTATTGGCTCAAATGGAATGAAAACAATCAACAATGGCTGATCTGCAGATGAAACCATTTTAGAAAAACATAAGGGATTTGAAGGACTATTAAAATCAAGAACAAGTAACCTTGAACCAAATCTCTCTCTCTCTAAAAGTGTAAGTATTTTTAATATAGGTAGGGAATATATCCTAGTGCTTTCATGAGAGGAGCTTACTCATCTTTGGATCCTCTGTAGCACTTAATAAAATGCTGTGTATAAATAAATGTTGATTAAATGTCACTTTCCATACTATTCACTTTAACACTACAAACTGAACACTCTTAGAGGACTCACGTAAAAAGAGAGCTACCTTCTAAATGTGATGGAACAAAGCGTCAGAAACCACATTTCTGTCCACTGAAGTAATGTGTGGGATAGGTGTACTTTTTTCTCATCCTAAGTTATCTAACTCCTTTTAAATGCAAACTTTGTTGTATAAAACATAACATTAGTTCACTAAACCAAAGATGGCTACCAAAATAAAAGCTACAATAATTTCTGACTTACTAAGTTTACCTGTATTTTACTGATTAATCATTTCCTTTGTTAAAGGAAAGCACAAGAAACTATTTAGATAAGAATACCTTCTAATTTTAAACACCTTAATTAAACATACATAAAATCCTACTCAAAGCTAGTAATTTTCTCATTTGATCTTAATCCTCAATCTACTAAAACCCTCTATTTCAGCCCAAACTTAGATAAACTCCTCTGCTATTCCACCTATAATACTAGCAGAAAATGAGTATGTATTTATATATAAATATGTATATGTACGAGTGTATGTGTAATTTTTTTTGCACTAATATAGGCACACACATTTGGCTATCAAGCCTTTTCAGTCAACCAGTATTTATTAATCAACCACAGGACAGATTCTCTTCTGTGTGCTGCTGTTCTAAGGCCTTAGAGATACAGAGATGAGCTAACAAGACAAAGTCTGTTCTCAAGAAACTTAGATTTTAAGGAGGAAAAATTTAAACAATTTTATAAAAATTATTTACTATTTGATAATGTAAAATGTTTCTGCCAGGTAAAATTAAAAATAAGTAAGAATCGCTGATACTGATAAATGCTATAAAGAAAATAAAATACGATGATGTGATAGAAGACAAGGATAGAGAGGAAGCAGTGTTTGGGTATTACTTTAGCCAGGATGGTAAGGAAATCCTCTCTAAGAAGTGACATTTTAGGGAGTTCCGGCAAGATGGCGAACTAGGCACAAGGAATGCACAGACGCTCTTCAACAAAGAAAAGGGAAACCAATTAACACAGACACAGAAGATAATCTTGGACCCCTGAGCCTTGAAGGGAAGGATACAAAAGTGGATTAAACCCCAACTAGCAGAAGAATTTGAGTGAAAATACCAAAAAAGGAGACAAACGGAGCTGCGGTCTGGCAGCAGACTGAGCGACCCTGACGGCACAGACGACACGCCTTGGAGATTCCCGAGTGGTGGTAGGACCTAAGAATTACCTCAAATATCATCCTACTAGCCAGGGACTGCACGAAAGACTGTGCACAGTGGTTGGGGAACAAACGGAGAAGGTGAAGAGAAAGGTGGGCTGAGTTGTGGACTTTTGCCAGTCCGGAGGTCGCCGCCATTTTGTAGGTTTAAAAAGTGGCTTGACATTTTGGATATTTAAAGAGACAGGAGAGGAGAGACAACTCAGGGACGCCCAAAGTAGCAAGCGGGAAGAGCAGGAGAAAGGGGATTAAAACCAGGAAACCAGAGAGAAGAGCAGTCAGCCAAAGGGATTAGGTGAGGAGAGGCAACTCAGGCTCGCCCAGAGTAGCAGGCCGGATGAGCAGGAGGAAGGCGAAAAAAGCCAGGAACCTGGACAGAAGAGCAGTCAGCCCCAGGCTTACAGGTGAGGAGAGACAACTCAGGGACGCCCCAAGTAGCAAGCGGGAAGATCAGGAGAAAGGGGTTTAAAAGCCAGGAAGCCAGAGAAAAGAGCAGTCAGCCGAAGGGGTTAGGTGAGGAGAGGTAAGTCAGGCCCGCCCGAAGTAGCAACCTGGACAAGCAGGAGAAAGGGGATTAAAAGCCAGGAAGCCAGAAAGAAGAGCAGTCAACCAAAGGGATTAGGTGAGGAGAGGCAACTCAGGCCCGCCCAGAGTAGCAGGCCGGAAGAGCAGGAGGAAGGGGATAAAAAGCCAGGAACCCGCACAGAGGAGCAGTCAGCCCCAGGGACAACTCAGGGACGTACAAAACAGCAGGGCAGAAGAGCAGGAGGAAGGGGTTAAAGCCAGGAAGCCAGAAAGAGGTACAGTCAGCCACAGGGACCCAGTTGGGGGTGATACGAGAGGTCTGCAACAGCAAGAAAACTTGTCTGTCGGTTTGTCCTACTGCGGTGACATGTAGACTTGAGTTTTGAGGCTGAGCCTCTGGTGTTTAAAACCCAGCGAGATGCACCTGGTGCACAGGTAACAGCGCAGCTTGTAGACTGAGACAGACTAGGAAGAAGGAAGAGGCC
>NW_006921617.1:5022815-5023349 GCF_000298275.1 Orycteropus afer afer
AGGAAATTTTCTTTGTTGGTTACCAGGGGTGGGAGGGGAGGGGAGGGAACGCTGTTAGTTAGATAGAGATAAATATTAATTTGGCTGAAGAGAAGGGCAATGTACCAAATGAAAGTGACCAATATGGCAGCATTGAGGATGAGAAAGACATAGAGATGTACATGGGAAGACAGACAACAAATATGAACCTTTTTGCATATACAGTACTGAGTTGTCAGTGAAGGCAAACATGGGTATATGGTTGGATAGATAGGTGGACAAGCTAAACAATTATGTCTATGAAATGGGGAGTGTATCCAAGATCTCATATATATATAGATAGGGTGGGCAGACAATGGTCCTATAAGTTTATATGAATGATCATAATTCCCAGGTATATAGTAGAGCTGACAAGGGGCAAGGCTGTAGTCACTGTTTGGTCACAGCCAGCTACCCAGAGGAACCGACTAGTCGAACCTGCGGGCTTGGGACCATAGTCACGGGGGACATGAAGCTCAATTGGCATAACATACTATATAAAACATTGTTCCACCT
>NW_006921617.1:5023946-5043648 GCF_000298275.1 Orycteropus afer afer
ATTAATTTAAAAAAAAAAAGTGACATTTTAATAGAGACTTGAGTGACCTGAAGAAGGCAGTCATGCAAAGATCTGGAGGAAGAACATTCTAAGCAGAGGCACAGTCATTGCCAAAGCCTTAAAATGGAAACAAGTTTGGCATATTTGAGGAAAGATAAAGGTCTATGTGGTTGGAGCATAGTAAAAAGCTGAAGGGTAAGGTTGGAGAAGATGTTTCTTGCCTTGGAGGTAAGGAAAAGGAGGTGGGGTTTTACTCTAGCATACAAACAAGTCACTAGAGGGTTTGGGGGCAGAGGAGTAATATACTACTAATAGGATACTTTCAAAAGATCACTCTGGCTGCTATGCAGAAGATGTACTGTAGGGATCCAAGATTGGAAGCACTGAGACAATCAGGAAACTGTTATAAAGCATCTATTCTGAGTAAGAAGCTAACTTGGGGGGAAAAAATGAGAATGCCTGGACTAGAATCATAGCAGAGATGATGATAAATGGTTAGATTTAACAGATATTTTAAAGGTAGAGCCAACCAGATTTACTGATGGATTGGACATGAAGTAAAGTATGAAGTAAAGATAGGATTTGAGGATGACTTTGAGGATTCTACCCTAAGCAATGGGGAGGATGGTAATTTCCACTTTTTAAGAAGGTAAAGACCTAAGAAGAGCATATTTAGGGGAAAAGAACTCACTGTTTAGTTTTAGGTACTCAATTATTAGTCCAATATACTAAAGTGGGCACAAGCTTGGTAAGTTCAAGAAACAGAAAGGTCATTGTGACTTCAGCAGAGTAAGTGAAGAAGGGAGTGATGAGACCAGGTCAGAGAGAAAGGCAGATGGCCAGATCACATGAAGGACTTTTAAACATTGGAAAGGAATTTGGATTTTATTTTAAGTGTACTGGTAAGCCATTGAAAGATTTCAGGCAATGGAGATATACATGATTTGTTATGAGAACATTATTCTGACTTCTGTACAAAGAATGGATTGTGAAAGGAAAAGGAGCTCCATTAGATGATATTACAATAGTGCAAGTCAAAGATGACTTAGGCCAAAGTGGTGACAATAGTAATGCAAAGAACAGATGGCTACATCTTTGAAGTAGAATAGGAAGTGAAGCAGTTGTGAGATAGAGAAAGGGAAGAGGAGTTAAAAAAAAATTTTTGGCTTGAAAATCTAAGTGAATGATGGTATCATTTACTTAGTTAAGAAACCAGTAAGAATAAAAGGTATTTTGATGGGAGAAGAATATCAGCAAGTTCTTTTGGACACATTAAATTTGAGATGTCTATTGGCTAATCAAGTGGAAATGTCAAGGAGACAATTAGCTATATGAGTACAGAGTTCCAAAATGTGGGCTGAGTTGGAAATAGAAGAGAAAATACAGAGAAGGCAACATAGGATTAGGAAATGCCAACATTTACATGTTTGGTAAAGGAAGAAATGCTGAAAGAGACTGAAAGCAAGTATATATAACATCCAATAAAACTATTTATAGAGAAGGGTCAATATGGAGGCAAAGAATGCCAGACAGTGGGGAAGCTGTACGAGGCTGGAGTTGGAGAAACATGAAGAGGCAACATCCCGCTGGGCCCAGAGGTCAAGGATATAGCACCTCACATCCTTGTGGGAGAACCTGTGCCCTTGTGGGGCACATTAAGGTGTAGGCCAACTGTCAAGAATGCAAAGTGGTGAGGGGCTGGGAACCTTGCCAAGGCATGGGCCAGTGGGCACAATGTTCAATTATATGGGCAATGAAATGGGGGAGAGGGCAGGGTTTGTCATAGTAACAGTAAACAGAAAACACAGAAGTCAGCTCACCTGGAAGATTAGTTAGCTTACATTGATCAAAGGAGCTATGGTAGCATAGTGCCTAAGGCACTTAACTGCTAACCAGAAGGCTGGTGGTTCAAACCTACCAGCCCCTCCTCGGAAAGAAAGTTGGGCAATACTTCTGTAGTAATACCGCCTTGGAACGACTCGACGGCACATAACAACAACATTGATCAAATAAATAAACTGATTGAAGAGATTAGCAAATATATTAAAGATAATGAGAATCAAGTTTATGACTACTGGAGAAAGTATTTACAAGTATGGGAAGGTTAAGAGTAGAAAGAATGCTGAGGTGTTAGGTTGGACCTGGAGGTATTGATATGAACTCATGGTTTTATAATATACACACAGTGATACAGATAGAGTTATAGACATACGTCTCTGTGTACATGTACATATGGCCTAGATATGTCCACTGAGAGAGCCTACATGCAATGACACCCCAGTAGCAATAAGCACACTCTATGCTTTAATTGTGGTTTCTGAATACCATCTTGAAGTAAAAGGAACTACAGTTCCTTGCAGAAATGGCTGATTCCAGGGCTAAGTCAGGAAAAGTAAAAAGCTGAGCCTTGAGTATCTTGTACCAAAAAGTAAGGACATGTTCAGTGAGTGATGGAAACATGTTTAAAGAAGTGCCAGCCAGAAGGGCCTCTTACTCAGGAGCAATCTGAGACTCAAACTAAATAATGACAGTAATGAATTACAACCTGTTGAATCAAACAGAAACTCATGAGCCCACGTTAATATGAATGATGGAATGAGAAAAGAAAGCTCTTCCAGAAAGTACACAACAAAACACACTGCCGTCAAGTTGGACCTGACTCACAGTGACTCCTCTTTGGGTTTCCGAGGCAGTATCACTACGGAAGTAGATCGCCCAACCTTCCTTCCGAGGAGTGGCTGGTGGGTTTGAACCGCCAGCCTTCTGGTTAGCAGTCAAATGCCTTAGGCACTATGCCACCAGAGCTCCCTCCAGATAGTAGTAGAGTGCTAAAAAGTGTAGAAGAGATGATGGGAAAAATCAACCAACTGGAACTATCAAGAGGTAGCTAATTCAGGCAAGATTCATCCATGGATACTAAGGTTGATACATGAAAAAGAGGAATAGAATACTGGCATAATTTTAGAACAAAAATCACCTGATTACAAAAGGGGAAAATGGAATATTTCAAATGAAGAGAACTGGTAAGCACCAGCTTGACAAGATAGCCAAGGTTTCCACTGCAGGTCTTTTGATATAATCCACTAAGAATACAGCATCATATCTGTATATTCCTGCCAAGAACGCATGACCTAAATCTAGTCAGGAGGAAATACCAAGCAAATCAAGGTTGAGGGTCCTCCTACCGAATGTAAATCCTATACCTTAAAAGCTGCCAATGACATGACATGGTAAGTGTCATATTGTTGAATTCCTGGTTTAGAGGGTCATGAAGGAGCACATCCATATTTTTGCAAATACATGCTAGAATGTTTAGAAGTGATGGAACATCTTATTGGAAGCTTACTTTGAAACGACTGAGATACTGGTAAGTGGAAATGGTTGCACAACCTCGTGAATATACTAAAAAAACCTTCTGAATGTAAAGAAAGAAAAAGAACTAATAATTGTTATGTATAAAAAGGGTAAGGGAGAGGATGGAGATAAAGCAAATGCAGTAAAATGGCAAAATTGGGGTAATCTAGGAAAAAAGTGAGTTCTTCATACAGTTTTGGCAACTCTTCTGTAAGTTGAAATTATTTCAAAATAAATTATTTAAAAAAAAAAAACATGATTGGTATGCAATTAGAAACAAATGCTCCAAAGGAGAGGCTGCCAAGAACACTAGGCATTACAATTAAGGTGTTTAAAATAAAAAAATAAGACTCTAGTGCCCAGCCTTCAATACTTCTTACAAAAAGCCCGAGCATGTCAAGAAGTATGGAGCTACAAAGCATAAACTGTAGCAAAATTACCTTTCACTCCATCTAGCACTAAAAATCAAGAAAAATGTTTAAACAAAAGAGAAGAGTAATAAAACCATCTGCTCTTCTTTAACTCATTTCTGCTCATCTTATATTTTGTTTCATATACTCCTAATTACTCCTAATTTTACCCATAACTTTCTTAACCTCTTTCCAAATTTCTCTCTCTCTCAACTCAATCAAGCACATATCAAATCATAACTCCAAAAGGATTCTGAAATGTTACAAGGTATTTACACCTGGAAGGTGTTAGGTAAGATGAGAACACAGGAAATGAGAGTAGGAAGTCAAAAGATTATGTCTCATGAAACTAACTTAACTGAAAATCACTGGACCACACTACCCTGGCTATAAGACATTCTATTAGCAGTTTCATTTTAAGAAATCCTCCAGAGAAATCTGAAGTCTTAATAAAACCAAGAAGGTCACCCAACGATAAAACCAATTCTGGCCCCATTGGAAGGCAATGTTCGTTCATAAATCACATAGACCTTACCTTGGCTGCTTTAAATAACATTTCTCTTTCTTCTAAATCCTTTCTCTGCTTTTCCAATTGATCCAGCTTTTCAAGAAATTTGAGCTGTGATCTGGTATCACTAGACAGGATGTAATTTTCACTTGTCTGGAAAAAGAAACAACAATGTCTTATGACAATCTTGGGTAACACATTCTACATTAGGTAGCATGATACATCAGCTAACACCAACATACACAGCAAACTAAATTTTCAGGAGACAATATTTTTCTATACACAAACTTAACAAAATAAGAGGAATTTTAATCATCCTTAAATTTTAGAAGATGAGTCAGCACTTACATTTCATCAGTGTCTTCCCCCCCGCCAAAAAGGAATTAAGTCAAGTAGATCATAATAATATTAAGTAGAAAGCAAAAGAATATACCGTCATCCTATAATCTGTATCTTTTTATTTAAATTATTGTCCATGTATAGCATACTTCAATATGAGTAATTAAATCTTAGGCCTGTAAAAGGTATAAAGCAGTAGACGATCACCTCACTGAAAAATATAACAAGGATGAACGTCATCACCCTGCTTTCCATTGCTGGGATGATCTAACCTTGACAAGTGAATACAACTACTGTCAGAATGAAATAAAAGCTAAGGTGGCAAATACTAAAATCCTGAAACCTTATTACGATGAATTCCTTAAGCAGAGAATCTGGGCAGAAACTATAGTCAAAGAAACCAAGTATATACAACTTATAAATGAAAGCCAAAGTAAAGCAGCATAATTATTTGTCTTAAATGATTCCGTAAGATGAGAAAATTCAGATTCTTCCATTAATTCTAATACTCTCTGGTGGCATAGTGTTTAAGGCATTTAACTGCTAACCAGAAGGCTGGTGGTTCAAACCCACCAACCACTACTCGGAAGGAAGATTGAGCAATCTACTTCTGTAGTAATACTGCCACAGACACCCAAGGAGGGGTCACCATGAGTCGGACCCGACTCGATGGCAGTAAATTTTTTTTTTTTTTAAGAGTATAAAAACAGTGTTTCCCAATCCAGATATTTTTTATTTTTTCTTCTGACATGACCACATATTTCTTCAATACATGTGTGAGCGTCCTGGGTGGTACAAATGGTTTGTGGCCAACGGCTAACCTTAAGGTTGGCAGTTTCAACCCACCAAGCAGCATCATGAAAGAAAGGCCCAGCAACCTGGTTCTGTAAATCACAGCCAAGAAACTTGCTGTGGAGAAGGTCTACTCTGTTAACACACGGGATCGCTGTGGGTCAGAACAGACTTGATGACAAAGGGTTTGCTTTGGTGTTTTAATACGTGTGTGAGTGTGTGTATCTTCTCAGTGGATTTTTAAGATTTCCTGACATCCACTAATCTCAATCCACCACCATCTGTCAGTTTGTTGTACGGTGGTAGCTGCATGTTGCTGTGATGCTGGAAGCTATACTTTGGCATTTCTAAGGCAATCAGGGTCACCCCAGTGGACAGGCTTTAGCAGAACTTCCAGACTAAGAAAGAGCTAAAAGAGAGGCCTGGCAATCACCCTGTGAATCAGTCAATGGATGACAATGTACTATTGTCCAATATAGCACCAGAAGATGAGACCTCGTGGTTAGAAGGCACTCAAAGGATGACTGCACAAAGGCTGTGTCCTCAAAGTAGAGTCGACCTTCACGGCAAGGATGGGAGTGAAAAATTGAGGACACTTATCTACCAATGTGACGCAACTTAAAAGTGAAGAGCTGCAAATACCTACTAGTATACGACACGCACAATAATGAACTCAAACACACACCAATGATGGTGCAGGACTGGACAACAACATGCATTGTATTATATAAGGTCATCATGAGTTGGAGCTAACTCTATGGCAACTGACACCACCATCTCGGTAATTCAGACATCAAAACTACAGGAGAGAAATTGTAGGGAGTAGAGAAATTGTTTCCAAACATTTAGTCCACCAGTCAGTGACTGGCTCAGACATCACAGGTACAGTAGCATTCCCAAAGTTGATTCAATTAAGTGGGGCTGAGAGATTTTATATTTACATTCTGTTTGTTTGTTTTTAAATTTTACTGCATTTTTAGTGAAAGTATACGCAACAAAGTAGTTCCTATTCAACAATTTCTGCACGTAGTATTCAATGATACTGGTTACGTTCTTCACTTTATGCCAACATTCTCATCACTTCCATTCTCCTTGTTCCATTCCCATTAACCTAGCCTCACTGGCCCCCAACCTTCTTACCCGTGCTTCAGAGTGACTGTTGTCCATATGGGCTCATATAATTTTTTGAAGAGTACAGTACTCAAGGATGACATTCGTTACTTTTTTAACTTACCTGCTATTTAGTTAAAAGGTGACTTCAGAGGATAGTTTTGGCTCAAGGTTTAGAGTATCTTAGGGCAGTAGTCTTGGGTATTCCTCCAGTCTTAATGCATCTAGAAGTCTGGAGTTTTTGAGAATTTGGAGATCTGCTCCACATTTTTCTGTCTATCAGGGTCCATCTCTACTGTGACCCTCATCAGAACATTCAGTAGTGGTAGCCAGGTACCATTTAGTTCTACTCTCAACGAAGAGGAGGCTATGGTTCTTGGAGACAATTGGTCCTATAATCTAGTTCCTTCTCTGATTCTCAGATTTCCTTCCTTCTCTTTTGCAAACACAGACTAATAGTTACGTCTTAGATAGCTGCTTGCAAGCTTTCAGGACTCTGGACATCACTCACCAAACTAGGATGTAGAACATAAGTTTATGAACTATATGATACTACCTGATCAAGTTGTCCCACAAGAATATGACCCTAACTAAGAAAACCAATTGTGTGAGGTGATTGATTGTGTCCGAGAATTGTCAGCATTTGTAACCTCTCTTTGTTTTATTTTATATATATCTACAAAACTACACAAAGGAGCTGTGGTAGCATAAGGCATCTGGCTAATAACCAAAGGATCAGCGGTTTGAACTCATCAGCCACTCTGTGGGAGAAAGATGAGGCAGTCAGCTTCCACAATGATTTACTATAACCATGGAAATCCTACAGTTCTATTCTGTTCTATACAGTTGTTATGGGACAAAACTGACTTGATGGTAGTGGTTTGGTTTTAGCTTTATATAATTATATACATATTTGATGGCTGTTTTGCAAAATGATATATAACGCAGTATATCCTTTTTCCTATGCACAACTTAGTGGCATCAGTTACATTAGTCAACCTGTGCATACTTCATTCATTTTCAGTGCTACCTTTCCCATCACCATAAACAGGCAGTAATGTCTATCTAAACGATTTCCCTTCCCTAACTCTAATAACCACCAATAAACACTTGTCTTTTTATGTATACCTAATCTTGCCATTTCATAAAAGTTAGCTCATACAATATTTGTCCTGTTGTTGTTGTTGTTATTTGCCGTCGAGTCGCCCCCGACTCATAGCGACCCCTCCTTGGGTTTCCGAGGCAGTATCACTATGGGAGTAGGATTGCCAACCTTCCTTACGAGGAGTGGCTGGTGGGTTTGAACCGCCAGCCTTCTGGTTAGCAGTCAAGTGCCTTAGGCACTATGCTACCAGAGCTCCTATTGTAATTGATTTATTTTGCTCAGCATGATGTCCTCTGGGTTATCTACACTGCAAGATGTTTCAAACTCATTTTTTCTTTGTGGTTACATAGTATTCCATTGTAAGTATGAGCTATATTTTGTTTATCCATTCATCTGTTGTCGGGTGCTAAGGTTGTTTCCAACTTTTTGCTATTGTGCATAGTCAGGCATATATCTGGTTTTATCTCTTCTACTATATCTCTAGGATATATACCTACAAGTGGAATTATTAGGTCATGAACAAAAAACAAAAAAAACAACCAAAATCCACTGCTGTCAAGTCAATTTTGACTCACAGGGAGCCCCACTGGGTTTTCTAGGTGGTAAATCTTTATGGAAGTAGATTGCCCAGTCTTGCTTCCTCAGAGTGGCTGGTGGGTTTGAACCACCAACTTTCTGGTTAGCAGTCAGATTCGCGTCGATTTCAACCCACAGCAACCACTCCTTGGATTTTCTGAGGCAGTATCTCTACGGAAGTAGATTGCCCAATCTTCCAAGGAGTGGCTGGTGGGTTTGAACCACCAGCCTTCTGGTTAGCAGTCAAATGCCTTAAGTACTATGCCACTGGAGCTCCCTTACTAGGTCATAAGATAGCTAGCTCTGTTTCAAGCATTTTTGAGTAAGCACCATACTATTTTCCATAGTGGTTATACCATTTTATATTCCTACCAACAGCAGAAAAAGGTTCCAATCTCCTCACAGCCTTGCCAACATTTGTTGTTTTCTGTTTTTTCTTTTGATTAGTGCCACTTTAGGAGTAGTAAGGTGGTATCTCATTGCAGTTTTGATATACATCTTTCTAATGGGTTCTAATGGGCAATGATGTTTGTCAGCAGGCTGAATGTTCTCTTTGGTTAAGTGTCAGTTCATGTCCTTTGACCATTTTTTGACTGGGTTATTTTACTTTTTGTTATGTAGATTTTTAAAAATATATATATTTTGGATTTAGACCCTGGTATGGATTAAACTGTGTGTCCCAAAAATATGTCATAAATCCTACCCCCATACTTGTCGGAAAGGAGCTCTGGTAGCACGGTGCCTAAATCTGACTGCTAACAAGAAGGTTGGTGGTTCAAACCCACCAGCCACTCCACAGAAGCAAAGCTGGGCAATCTACTTCCATAAAGATTTACTGCCTTAGAGACCCAATGGAGGTCGCTATGAGTCGGAATCCACTCGATAGCAATGGGCTTGTTTTTTGGGTTTTATACCTGTGGCTGCAGTCAAATTTGGGAATAGTTTTCTTTGTTATGTTAATGAACAGTGATAGTGTTGGGTATGTCAAGTCAATCTGCCTTTTTCTTCCCTCTAAATTTTATTTATTTTGTTGTTGAGAATATATACAGCACAACATAAACCAATTCAACAGTTTCCACACACACAATTTAGTGACAGTGTTACATTCTTTGAGTTGTGCAACAATTCTCAGCCACCTTTTCTGCGTTTTCCTTTTTCAATTAAGATAAACTGATGGCCTTCCAAGGTTCCCATCAAATATTCTGAGTTATTGTCTTCAATTTGATACTATACAGAGTTCTTAAAACAGCATAATGCTCAAGGCAGACTTTTTTTTTTTTTTTAAACCGTTGTTTGCTGTCGAGTCAGACCCAACTCATAGTGACCCCTCCTTGGGTTTCCGAGGCAGCATCACTATGGAGGTAGATTGCCCAACCTTCCTTCTGAGGAGTGGCTGGTGGGTTTGAACCGCCAGCCTTCTGGTTAGCAGTCAAGTGCCTTAGGCACTACGCTACCAGAGCTCCCTTTTTTGAACTAGTTAACCTAAACTACTGCTCGGTTTTAAGATGTCTTCAGGGATATTTTTGGTTTACGGTTTAAATACTGTCTCAGGGCAAGAGTTTCAGGAGTTCATCCACCCTCTACGGCTCTAGGAAGTCTGGAGCCCATGAGAATCTGAAATTCTGCTTTGCGTTTTTGGTTTTTTTTTAAATCAGGATTCTTCTATGGAATCTTTGATCAAAATGTTCAGCAATGGTAGCCAGACTTTCCACTTCTGGTCTCATGGCAAAGGAGGCAGCTGTTCATGGAGGCAATCAGCCACATGTTCAACATCCTCCTCCTATCTCTGACTTCACTTCTTCCTCTGCTGCTTCAGGTAAAAAGAGACCAATTGTGCCTTAGATGACCAACACAAGCATCTCTTCAAATTAAATTTATATTGTTGGTATTAAACTAGATCAAAAGAGTATTACATAGTTTAAGGGATGTATTGGCAACACTTACTTTATTTCATGTTTAGTACAAAAAGAATTTCCAAGTCCTTTTAAAGTTACATAATACAGATAAAATATGGAATAAATTATAGACCAACCACAGAGGTATAAACAAAATTATCAGTGGTTTTTATAATTTCTTTAGTACCACTTTGTGGAAAGTTTGCTCACAAGACTTTATTTTAAAAGAGCAACAAACAATAAATTAAAAAAGGGGCACAAACTTACTAAATTTTAACCCAATCTCATTTCCATAAGATTAGGTCTCACTCAATTCAGATATGACTGATTCTAATACAATACATCTTTTATTTACTCTTCCAGATATTACTAAGCAAATGATCACCTCCTCTATTTCTAAATCCCCACCTTATTTAAACAACAGTGATTACAACCTTATCTCCCAGCCTAACTGAACAACTCATGCACCAACAGATCAGACCTCTGAAATGGAAGGGTCCACTATGTATTAAATGGTTTAATGATAAAAATAAGAATATAAGCACCCAGACAAAATGAATTCCATCTAAAAGAAGTACTACAGTATTTTTCCACTGGGAAAAAACCCGAAGCTTCTCCATGGTCATTGGCATGCCAAAACCAAACCAAACCAAACCAAACCAACTGCCATCAAATTGATTCCAATTCATAGTGACCCTATCAGACAGAGTAGAATAGAACTCCAAGGCAGATTGCCTCAGGATTGTCTCAAGGAGCGGCTGGTGGGATCAGTCCACCGACTTCTTGGTATCACCAGAGCACCTCACTGGCAAGCAGATAACTAAACCTTCAGTAAGAAAACATCTGGCAGCAAGAGCGAAAGTTCTCTAGCATATGTGTCATTTGCTACTTCTTTACTTACATCTGTGTATGGACTATGATTAATTAGAAAATTCTATCTACCCAGGTGAAATATTATCAAAAGTAAGTGGATATCCAGGATAAAGAGATGGTAAGCTTTTGCTTTTAATAACAGTAGCTTCCTTTGGGGAAATGCAGAGTAGAATACCACATACTGCACAATTAAATAAGTCCTATCGAGAATGAACTAAAACACAAGGACATAGGTAATCCTGTGACTCAAAGATTATTACTATCAAAATCTATATATTAAGTGTAATTTTGAACTGAAGCAAAATATAAATGAATACTAGTTCTGTTTAAAAGAAGATGATAATGTAGAGAATATTCTATATGTGCAAATCCAGACAAAGGTACTAGCTGTATTACGGAATGAGTATTGGGTGGGGAAGGAGGTGAGCAGGGGGAAAAGTAAAGGGAGAAGTAGTGTACAACACAGAAAGTTAAGGAGGCACTAGCTTTAAGTTAAGTTTTTGAGGTCTTCCAGGAGGGGTAGATACAGTCCATTCTGCTTAGGGCACCTAAATCCTTGGTACATGTACTACTAATATACAACACAAGAAGTCCATCTGAAAGTTGTACACAATAGAACAACTAAGAGCATTAAACACAATTTGGAAAATTCCATTATTAAAATGTATATATTGCATTTTACAAAAATTATCCAGTGTAAATGAAGGAATACTCATCTACTTCTGATAAAAAGTAACGTGACTAAGGTGTGTGTGTTGCGGGGTGGAGTGGACAAGAAGTTTTAAAAAAAAGCCAGAAAAGCAGACTCTAACATTCCTCTCCAAAAAGCAGGCAGTAATACAACATCCCCACCCATCTGTCAGTTTGTCATACAGTGGTGACTTATGTGTTCTTACGATACTGGAAACTATGTCATCCATATTTCAGACACCAGTAGGGTCACTCATAATGGATAAGTTTCAGTGGAGCTTCTCTCTAGACTAAAACAGACTAGGAAGAAAGGTCTGGTGATCTACATCCAAAAATTAGCCAATGAAAACCTTACAGATCACAACAGAATATTGTTTTGATATAGTGCTAGAAGGTGAATCCTCTAAATCTAAAACTAATGTGAAGAAGAATATAAGGCCGAAAAAAAAAAGGAAATCTCTTCAGACACTTCAATACTGATACTGAATGTCAGCGCAGACAAATCCGAGGGCTCACCTCTCCCAAGAAACATCAAAAAATTAAGCAGAAACTGTTAGCATTAACTTGTGAGAACTCTAGAAAAACAGTCAAAGGTTTATGAGAACTAAATAAAAGCTGAATCAAGGAAAAGGAAACTTTAAAATGGTGTTTCAAGAAACTATAGCAAGTCACTGAGTAACCAGTGAGAAAACTAGGACTTCAATGTTGATATGTGATAAGTACTACAGTATTTGCAAGGGGGAGGGGGGAGAAAGAGAAATAAATTAAGTTGGGTAAAGTCATTAAACAGACAACTACAGGCCTCAAAATCAACAACAGTAAACACTGGGGAAGGGGGAGAATCAGATTTCCTGAGGAATGAAATATGATTCAAAATGTGTAATTGTAAACAAAAAATTTCCAGGCATACAAAGAAAGTATATGTTCACTCACAGGAAAAAAATAACTGACAATCTGTCCCTGAGGAAGCTCAGATATTGGATGCAGTAGACAAAGACTTTAAATCATTGGTCTTAAATATGCTCAAAGAGCTGAGGAAACTATAGACAAAACACGTTAGGATATCAGGAAAATGACATATGAACAGAGAAAGAAATTATGAAAGGAACCAAATAGAAATTCTTAAGTAGAAAACTAAAAGAACTAAAAAGAAAAATTTACTAGAGGAGTTCAGCTCAAGAGATGAGCAGGTATAAGAAAGAATTAATGAAGCTGAAGATTGGACAAGTGAAACTTTGCAGTTTCAGAAGACAAAAAAATCAACAAAAGTGAGCAGAGAAATGTGATGTCATCAAGCACACTAATATACAAATATGGGAATCCCTGAAGGAGAAAAGAGAAAGGGGCAAAAAGAGTATCTGACAAAATAATGGCCACGCACATCCCAAATCTGAGCTATACATCCAAGAAGCTCCAAGTACAATAAACTCCTTAGTTTCACACCAAGAAACTTTATGATCAAACTATTAAAATTTAAAGACAAAGAGAGAATCTTAAAAGCAGAACGAGAGAAGCGATGTATCATGTACACTCTCACTTCCTGCCACTGAGTTGATTCCTACTCATACTACACTATAGGACAGAGTACGACTGATCTATAGGGTTTCTAAGGCAGCAAATCTTGATGTAAGTAGACTGCCTCATCTGTATTCCATAGAGAGGATGGTGGGTTCAAACCACCAACCTTCTGTATTGCTACTAAATGCCTTAACCATTATGTAATCAAAGTGCTTTCATCACATACAAGGACTCCTCAATAAAACTTAGCCAATTTCTCATCAGAAACCACTGATTCCAGAGGCAGTGGGACAACATTCATAAAGTGCTTAAAGAGTAAAGTTGTCAATCAATAATTCTTTATCTGGCAAGTCTATTCTTCAAAAATGAAGACGAAATTAAGACATTCCTAGATTTAAACACACACACACACACACACACACACACACACAACTGAGGGTGTTTATTGCTCACAGACCTACCCATCAGGTTGGAAAGGTCACTAAACAGTAACTCAAAGCCACATAATGAGATAAAGATCTCCATTAAAGCTAATTTCATAGGCAAGTGAAAAACAAAAGTTCTATTGTATTTTTGATTTTTAAGTTCTTTTAATTTCCTACATGTTGTAAAAGACAAATGTGTAAAATATAAAACTATGTTAATGGCAAAGGACAGGCATATGACCTGAACATTTACATTAGGTAGATACACTCCTTGAAGAGATCAGTCATGGCAGAATAGAAGGGCTGTGTATGTATGTATGTAAATTTGAGTAATAGTAGTATTAACTAGTCTTCCTTGTAGGTGTATGCATATTATCCTATCACTGACAGCACTGTACTTCAGGACAGATCTTGAAACATTCTTTTTGATGATAAATGCAACACCATTCCTCTTCAATCTGCCATTCCTGGCACAGGAGACCATAGGACTGCCCGATTCAAAATGGCCAAAACCAGTGCATTTCAACTAACTAATGCCTAGGATATTGATCTTTATGTGTTACATTTCATTTTGACAACGTCCAATTTTCCTAGATTCATACTTCATACATTCCATGTTCTGATTTTTAATGAATGTTTACGCTGTCTCTTTCCTTTCTGAATCATGCCCCTTCAGTAAATGAAGGTCCCAAAAGCTTTACTCCATCCACGTCATGAAGGTCAACTCTACTTTGAGGAGGCAGCTCTCCCCAAGTAGTATTCTGAATGCCTTCCTACCTGACGGGCACATCTCCTAGCACTGTATAAGGCAATGCTTCAGGGCTGTTTGTAAAGTTTTCCAGTAATATATATATCAGACAATGTTTCATTGCTATTCATAAGGTTTTCACTGGACAATTTTTTCCAAAGTGGATGGTCCCTTTCTACTTCTCAGTCTATATTAGTCTGGAAGCTCTGCTGAAACCTGTCCATCCTACGGCACCCTCTTGCTGTTGTTGTTGTTAGATGTCGCTGAGTCACCTCCGAGTCATAGCGACCCTATGCACAGCAGAATGAAACACTGCCCAGTCCTGTGTCAGTCTTATGATCCTTGCTATACCTGAGCCCATCGTTGCAGCCACTGTGTCAATCCATCTCGTTGAGGGTCTTTCCTTTCTTCGTTGACCCTCTACTTTACCAAGCATGATATCCTTCACCAGGGAATGGTTCTTCCTGACATCATGACCAAAGTAGGTGAGATGAAGTCTGGCCATTTTGGCTTCCAAGGACCATTCTGGCTGCATTTCCTCCAGGACAGGTCTGTTACTCTTTTCAGCAGTCTATGGTAATCTTAGCATTCTTCTCCAACGCCACAACTCAAAAGCATCAACTCTTCTTCGGTCTTCTTTATTCATTGTCCAGCTCTCATATGTGTAAGAGGTGACTGAAAATACTTATGGCTTGGCTAGGTGCACCTTAGTCTTCAAGGAGACATGTTTGCTCTTCATCATTTGAAAGAGGTCTTTTGCAGCAGATTTGCACAATGCAACACGTCATCTGATGTCTTAACTGCTGCTTCCATTGGTGTTGATCGTAGATTGTCGATGGACACTGGTAGTATTAGAAACACTGGAGGCATAGCCTCCAGCCACAAAGCAACATGCAAGCCAACACAGTACAACAAACTGATAGGTAAGTTTATATGAATTACTTCATATATTGGTGGTGTTGTTATGTGCTGTCGAGTCGGACCCAACTCATAGGGACCCCTCCTTGGGTTTCCAACGCAGTATCACTATGGAAGTAGATTGCCCCATCTTCCTTCCGAGGAGTGGCTGGTGGGTTTGAACCAACCAGCCTTCTGGTTAGCAGTCAAGTGCCTTAGGCACTATGCTACCAGAGGTCCCACTTCATATATTAGACAAGCTAAATTAGTATCAACTGAAACTAGATTGATGTAAATTGTTGTTGTGAGGTGCCGTCTACTTGTCTCTGACTCATAGTGACCCTATGCACAACAGAATGAAACACTGCCCAGTCCTGTGCCAACCTCATGATCCTTGCTATACCCGAGTCCATAGGTGCAGTCACAGTGTCAATCCATCTCATTGAAGGCCATCCCGTTCTTTATCGACGCTCGACTTTATCAAGCATGACACCCTGCTCCAGGGAATGGTTCCTCCTGATAACATGACCAAAGTAAGTGAGATGAAGTCTGGACATTCTTGTCTCCAAGAAGCATTCCACCCATACTTGTTCCGACAGATCTGTTAGTCCTTTTAGCAGTCCATGCTACTCTTAGCATTCTTCTCCAACACCACAACTCAAATGCATCAATTCTTCTTTCGTCTTCTTTATTCACTGTCACGTGCATAAGAGGCAGTTGAAAATAATTCAAAAAATATACACAGGAAAAACGACAAAGAAATCAAATGAGATATTACCACCACCAAAAAAAAAAAAAAAAAAAACAACTAAACCCAACAGAAGGCAGTAATGGCAGGAATAAGCACGAAGTGTGACACACAGATATCACAGAGCAAAATGGCAGAGGCCCTTCCTTAGCAGTAATTACTTAAGTGTAAACAGATTAAACTCTCAAATTAAAAGCAGAGAATGGCAGAATGGCCCCCCCCAAAAAAAATCTAAATAGATGTTGTCTACAAAAGACTCACTTTAAATCCAATGACACAAATAGGTTGAAAGTGATAGCATGGAAAAAGTTATTCCATGCAGATACAAAATGGTGTCACTGGTATGAAAACAGTTTGGCAATTCCTCAAAAAGTTAAATATAAAATTACCGTATGTGCCAGCAATTCCACTCCTAGATATATACCTCAAAAAACCAAAAGCAGAAACTTCACATCAATGTTCACTGCAGTGTTACTCAAATAGCAAAAAAGGTGGAAACAAACCAAGGGTCTATCAACAGATAAACGTACAAACAAAATGTGGTATACACATACAATGAAATATTATTCAGGCATAAAGAGAAATAAGGTTCAGGTACATGCTATAACATCAATAAACCTAGAAAACATGCTAAATGAAGTCTGAAACAAAAGAAATATTATCAGAAGAGCTAAAAGCTCTATAACATTTGCCCAAGCAGGCAGAGGCCAGGCCGAGAGGCTAAGGGCCAGAGAGGTGGGCAAGAGTACACAGCAGAGGGGAGACTGTCCTGATCAAAGATATGTATCCTGAGAGTATTCCTGCAGCTGAATTGTAGCCTGTTACTTGCCTAATAAATCCCATAACCACGAGTACTGTATTTGAGTTTTATGTGGCCATTGCAACAAATTACTGAAGCCAGGAGAGAAGTCGTGAGTGCCGTGGGAAGGGACTGTTCACGTCTGAGTTGGTAAAAAGGTTTGGAGAGTGGTAGAATGTCTGGTCATAGGAATAAGCTTTGGGCTGCCTGATGGTGATTCTGTCTCCTCTTCCTGAGGTTGGAGCAGGTCAGAGGATGCTTTCCCCATGTCCTCTGTGCAGGAGCCTTGGTGGAGCAATGGTTAAATACTCAGCTGCTAACCAAAAGGGTAAGACTAGGTGGTTTGGTTACCATAAAGATTATAGCCCTAGGAAACCAACCCTATGAGGCAGTTTTAGTCTGTCCTGTAGGGTCACTGTGAGTCAGAATTGGCTTTATAGCACAAAATACCACCACCAACATGCACCAAACCATACAGCTCATGAATATAAAGTAACCAAAAACCAGTAACAGAATCTAAGGGAGAAATAGATATAGTCCTACAATATAGTTAGAGACTTCAACATCTCATTTTCAATAATGACTAGAAAAGCTAGATAAAAGATTAATAAGGAAACAGAGAAACTGAACAACCCTATAAAACAACTAGGCCTAATAGACGTATATAGAACATGGCACTCAACAATAGCATATGGAACATTATCCAGGTGCACAGAGAACTTAAAATAAGTGTTAATAAATTTCAAAAGACTGAACTCATGCAAAGAATCTTCTGCGACCATGATGGAATGAGTTAGAATCAACACAGAAGGTAATCTGTATAATTCACAGATACATAGAAATTAAAAAACATATTCTTGAAAGACCTATGGATCAAAGAAGAAATCACAAAGGAAATTAAAAAGTAATTAGGAATGAGTAAAAATGAAAATACAACATACCAAAATGTATGAAATACAGTAAAAGGAGTTCTCAGAGGGAAATTTATAACAGTAAAACATCTACGTTAAAAAAATAAATCAATCTGAAATCAATAATCTAAACTTTACCCTTAAAGGAACTAGAAAAAAAACCAAACTAAATCCAAAGGTAGTAGAAAGACGACAACAATAATAAAGATTCAAATTGAGATAAACAACTTAAAGAATAGAAAAACAAGAAAAAAAATAAATTAAGACCAAAAATTTCTTTGAAAAGATCAACAAATATTGACAAATCTTAGGTTGACTGACATAGTAAAAAAAAGAGAGAAGACATAAATAATTAAAATTAGAAATGTACGTGACAACATTACCATCAACCTTACAGACATAAAAAGGATTATAAAAGAATACTATGAACAACTATGAATTGGATGAAATGGACAAATTCCTATAAATACACAAGAAATACTAGTATTAATTTTGTTCTGTTCACAGCTTTCTCTCCAGTAAATTCTCAAAAGGATTTATAGAAGTGAGGTTCACAAACTAAATGTAGTTCTTTCAAAGTTCTAAATGAAGTAAGAAAAGCAACAAAAAAAGTAATGATTCCTCCAGGGAAACAACCAGTGCTGTAGCATCTCCTTGGATTCCTTTTAATCTATATCTAGGACACCATGACATTGACCATTCTTGCAAACTCACAATCTCAAAAGGTTAACCATATACTACATTCTTAAAAATCCAGCTGTCAGCATTTCTTTACCTTTTTCTCCCCCATGCCTTATCACCCAATCATTTGCTCTTCTCCTACTCTATAATTCAAAAACATCATGTGCCTTCATCTTGATAATGGCAAATGATCTGGCTCACAGCACTAGAAACAAGATAGGCTATTCTTTCATTTAGGTTTTTTAAACAAATAAATAAAAGCAACCAATAACATTAACCAGTGGCATCAGTCCTAACACTCAACACAATCATTTAACTTAACAGGAATAGAATACTGGCAGAGTACAGACCACCAAGAACACAAGTAATCAACAGTCCATTCTAACAAATCGTTCTTCCCAATTAAAAGCTTAGGGAAGAGCAGCCTAAAGCAGAACAGATGGATATTTCAATCTTCATTGACAATGCAGCTTTGGATAGCATCTTAACCTCTATTTTAATTGTATTTGTCATATTTAGCATATCTAAATAAGGCAAATTAGATGAGACTTTGATTTTCTACCAATATGAAATATGTCTCAATCATTTCCTTTAAAAATATATTTTGACTATAAATCCATGCCATAACACTCTCAACACTACAAAGAAGAGAAACAGGAGTTTGTACTTCTTTAATGATTTTCTTTACCTTGTAAGTTGTCATTCGATGCTGAGCAATTGTAGTCAGTTTTTCCAGAAGGCCTCGTAATCGCTCCTGTGTTGCATAGGAGATCAAGTTCACAGCATCAGAGTTAAGTTCCGTAATGTCATGCTTTTTACCTGTGGAAGCAGAGAAAATCCATTACGTGTTTTAGTAGTGGCTGATAATTGAAATAATTAGCACAGCAGGTATTCTGTTCCCCCTGGAAGTCATACCCATTATGAATAAAGGTTTGGAGATTATGATTTTCCTGGTAAAGTCACAACTTCAAAGATCTTAGACATTACATTAATAAAACCTAGCCTGAAGCCTCAGAAAATATAGACATTGTTTCACTTAGCCTCTAGAATCTTTCTCCTTGCAAGGTCATTTATAGGACAAAGTTAATAAGAACACAAATCAAGTCGAGTGTTCAGGGAGGAAAACGGTAACCGCAGAAATTAGCACTATATTCTGTTAATTTTAGTAATTAAAAAAATAGAAAATTACATTTTGCCCTGTTTGACACTGTTAACAATTTATGACATTTATTTCAATGAATTCAGACTGAAACTTAATGCCTTGTCCAGAAGACCTACTTGTACTTCTTTTATCTATCTATATGGTTATTTTGTACTAACTCA
>NW_006921617.1:5043868-5047638 GCF_000298275.1 Orycteropus afer afer
GGGTTTGAACCACCAGCCTTCTGGTTAGCAGTCAAGCGCCTTAGCCACTATGCTACCAGAGCTCAAGGTATCCCCTTTCTAATGACCCAAAGGTTTTTCCTACCTTCCACTAACTAGGAACAAAGTTTA
The DNA here is from genome assembly GCF_000298275.1 of Orycteropus afer afer. NCBI lineage: Eukaryota > Metazoa > Chordata > Mammalia > Tubulidentata > Orycteropodidae > Orycteropus > Orycteropus afer. Next base: position 5,043,998 of record NW_006921617.1, read on the forward strand.
AGGAAAAAACAATTTGAACCACATACCCAAAGGCAGCTCATTTATAATTCGACCTTATCAGCATTTAAATAGTATTTTTGAGGTGCAGTAAAACCACCTGTATCAACAGAAACCTAAATGTAAAAATACAAGCAACTAATAGTCCAATATAAATGGAGTTTTTGATAGTGCTCTTGTTTTGTTTTTAACATATGCACAAAGAAATTTTTTAACTAGTATTACTTGATTTTCCACTCTGCTTTATTTGCAGTATTCTCATCTTAGAGTGAAATAATACATACAGCAAACATATGCTTTCATTAATGTATATCAATGCATCATATGCATTTTTTGGACATTATTACACAATAAATGTTAAACTTTAATTCAAAATGCAGTCAGTAGCAAATCAAATAGAAAGAAGACGGATATAAAACAATCTACCTTTTCTTACATCAAGTCTTCAAAATACAGTTCATTACTTTGTAATAAAACTGAATTCCTCTCCAAGTGAGGAAGCACTGCCCCTTAAAATTTGACATGAGAACTGGTCTCCAGTAAATTTCAGTCAAGACATAAAAAATGAGAAAAATTGGTACACATAATATTTCACCATCTGTGTTTTTTCAGTTAATTCACGCAGACTATAGTCTTACATGGGCACTGTGGTGGTGTAGTGGTTAAGCATATAGCTTTAACCAAAAGGTTAAAACCAAAAGGTTGGCAGCTGAAAACCACCAGCCACTCCGTGAGAGAAAGAGGAGGCAATATGCTTCCATAAAGTTTTCACTCACTCATTATCACTGAGTCGCCTCCGACTCAGCAACCCCTCCCCTTGGGTTTCCAAGGCGGTATCTCTACAGAAGTAGATGGCCCAGTCTTCATTCCGAGGGGTGGCTGGTGGGTTTGAACAGCCAACCTTCTGGTTAGCAGTCAAATGCCTTAGGCACTATGCCACCAGAGCTTCCCCATAAAGATGAACAGGCTTAGAAATCCCATGGGGCATTCTACTCTGTCCTATAGGGCCACTGTAAGTTGCACTTGACTCAACGGCAGTAGGTTTGGTTTTGGTATTCCTTCACGTTACTGCAAGCTTGCAATTAAACAAGTAAAAAAAGAACGTTGACTCCGCAATATTGGTATGTTCTCTTCCATTTTCTTTAATGCAGTGCAGCTACCTAACAACTACTCCTGAACACTTCAGAGAACACTAATATTCTAATTTAGTTATTTTAAGGCAAGGATGGGTTTAAATTTCAGTAGGGAAAAAAAGACTTACTCTCAATGGCTGTTTCTATATTTCATAAACACACATGTAACAAAAGTATGCATTTATACACACACATGTATAAAGACTATCCAAGAAAGGAACAGGACAGAAAAAAAATATATTATGTCATATATACATAAATTCTATAAACACACACATACATTCCTGTTAAAAAATATGAATAAATATTTGTTATTGTCTAAATCAGAAACGATAGGCCACATAATATTATATTAATAATTTTTTCAATAAAGTACTTCTTTCTATAACATCCATGCAATCTTGATCCCCTGAGCCTTATTAAAGGTACAGAACTCCAAGACAACCAACCTAGGCAGTTTCTTTTGATAACATTTTTCCTCAAACAGACGATCCTACTAAGTGAAGAATAACAACTTTGCACTTACCAATGTCTAATATTCTCTTTTGTAGAGCTCCAATGAAAAGAAATGGTTCATCTTTACAAGAACGAAGGAATGTGCCAACCAATTCAGAGTGTGTCGCTAAGATGCAGGCATTTTCTTCATTAAGGTTGACCCCTGCCATGGAAGTCACATCATTGATGTCATCTTCATCTCTAACAGAAAAACAGGTTATAGCTTTGTGTGTGTGTGTATGTGTATGTTACAGAATTTTCCTTGGAACAAACAACATTATTTTACTCAATTCATCCAAGCAACAGGAGAACTGAGTATTAGCTATTCTTTCTCCTTTAATGAGCTCTAAAATTCCTCTTACCAATGTTGTCATTATTTGCCACTGAGTCAATTTTGACACATGGCAACCCCACATGTATAAAACAGAACTGCTCTATAGGGTTTTCAAGGCTGTGACCTTTCAGAAGCAAGCATCAGGCCTGCCTTCCAAGGCACTTCTGTTGTTGTTGTTGTTATGTGCCGTCGAGTCGGCCCGACTCATAGCGACTTCTCCTTGGGATTCCGAGGCAGTATCACTACGGAAGTAGGATTGCCCAACCTTCCTTCCAAGGAGTGGCTGGTGGGTTTGAACCGCCTGAGCACTTCTAGGTGGGTTCAAACTGCCAATCTTTAAGGTAACAATTAAATGCTTAACTGTTTGGGCCACCCAGGGACTCCTCTAACAACTAGCGCTAATCTTTTGCCTCCATTTGGTAAATGAGATACACTAAGAGGGATATAGAAGTTACACTAACTTATCCACAAACTTCCTGAAACGAAAAGCAAAGAAACAAAAGTGAACACCTTTGTTTTCACCCACAGTGGGTAAAAGTACTTCAGGTTTCCCCAATACATTCCAATAGTCCACTGATGGACAGCAAAAATTTCCAGGTACTCAAAGGTCCATACCCATATAAAAATCCCTAAGAAGAAAATTTGTTGACTAGATATTTTGAAACTAAGTGGTTAAAACTCATTTTGTTTTTTAGCTTCAGACTTTTGGTGTGTTCCACTTGTATCAGTTGAATTTTCTAAACCACATTTCTCAAATAAACAGTTAAAAAGGGTCTATAAGCTTCTGGCAAGATGGCGGACTAGGCAGAAAGACTGCACAGACCTCTTCAACAAAGAAAAGGGAAACCAATTAACACAGACACAGAAGATAATCCTGGATCCCTAAGCCTTGAAGGGAAGGATACAGAAGTGGACCAAACCACAACTAGCAGAATTTGTGTGAAAATACCAGAAAAGGAGACAGACGGAGCTGCGGTCTCGCAACGATCCTGAGAGTACAGACAGCTTGGAGATTCCTGAATGGTAGTAGGACCTAAAAATTAACAGAAAAATCAGCCCTGCTAGCCAGGGACTGCACGGAGGACTGTGCTCGGTGGCTGGGGAACAAACGGAGAAGGTGAAGAGAAAGGCAGGATGAGTTGTGGACTTTTGCCAGTCCGGAAGCCACCGCCATTTTGAAGCCTTAAAAGCGGCTTCACTATTCTGGGTATTTAAAGAGACAGCACTCTAGCATATTCCTGGGGCATAAGAACACATTCTCCTTTCCAGCAACTCCAAGGACATTCTGGACCTGCAAGACTGAAAAGGCAAACGGTAAAACACCACCAGGAAGAGCCTGAATCACCCTTGGCTGTTCTTCACAAACAGTTAACAGAGATCTAAACAGAACAATGCAATGATGTCTCGGAGACAACAGACCATCACAGTCCACACAAAGAAGCAGGATCAAGTGGTAGAAACAAGGGAGCAGGATATAGACTCAGAACATATCACTGAGGAAGAAGCAGCATTGGAACTCTCTGATAAGGAATTCAAAAGAATTATCTTTAGGTATCTTCAAAGGATTAAGAGACAGACCAAAGAAACACAGAAAAAAACCTTAAAAGAATTTTGCAAGAAAATACAAGAACAAAATGACAAAATAAATGAAAAATTAGAAATGATTCTAAATCTACAGATAG
>NW_006921617.1:5053758-5059872 GCF_000298275.1 Orycteropus afer afer
ATGTCATGAGACAAAGTGTATGTGAACTGCTGTATGGAAAGTGAATTTGCTCTGTAAATCTTCACCCAAATCACATTAAAAATAAATTTAAAAAAATCAGCTTTGTAGTTTTTTTAAAAAGGTCTATATACAAAATTACACACACACAGACATACTTAAATATAAAATACAAAATATGTTTAGGTTCTTTGTTTGCACCACCAAAATTAAAGTTGTTTTCAGCTAACAGAATTCCTATATGGCTACAGCCCTAACACTGGAATATATATCTGGGAATAGAGAAGAGACTTTGGAAAAGAAATACTAAAATTTCTCACAGCATTCTTATCATCATATCCAGTAACAAGCGCAACACTGGTCGTATCTCACACATCAATGTATAACATAATTTAAACAAACATGGCCTATCCTGCTTCTTTATTACATGGGCCAACTGGTATTTCACGTGGTCTCATGTCAATAAATTTAAACTATGAACAGCCCTGTGGTAACATATTTGTGCATAAAAATGTAAATTATCATTGTCAAGTGCTCAAGAAATGAAGGCCTCTTGTGTTCGATTTACAAAGCACATTAGAAGTGAGGTGGAAAGAGTCTAAACTCAAATATATACAACAGATGCAAAGAAAATAAAGCAACAGCCGAAAGTGAAGAAACAATGATCTGACAATCTAAACATCACATTAAAATCTCAGTATTAAAAAGTATCTCCCTATAACGGGAAAAAGAAAAAAGTTAAAAATATCTCAAACCCACATGAAACAAGCAGTAAAGAAGGCAACTATAGGAAAATCGTCACACTCCATCTTACCGAATGGCACTAAGGTATTATCAGAGGCATGGGATGCTGAGAATATTCTTAAGCGCCAATTTGCCACCTATGTAAATAAAGTATTTTTATATTTAAATATCTAGACTATAAGAATGGTAGAAGCTACAAACTTAAAGACAGATGAAAATTTGAATAAAATCATCTTTTAAAAGGCCTGAGTGAAAAATATTTTTTAAATGCCAGGTACATATCAGTGAAAAATCAGTTCACTCAAAAACAGAGTCCTAACCAGTTACTTAACATCAATGGGACTCAGTTTTCTCTTCTGGAAAATAACTTAGATTAGCTGCTTTCTCAGATACTTAAAGAATGAGGCAGCTCTCATTGGAATGACAGAGAACAATTGTCAAGATATATCATGAAGTGAAAAAAACTGAGGTATAGTATAGATTGCATCTTGAATATATGTGTGCTTATATGTACATAGCATATCTATGGAAAGATAAATGAGAAATTTCCCTCTGGAGAAGAAAATAGCGATAAGAAAAAGGCTTACTTTATGCCATATTATAATTCTGTCTATTGAATACTGTACTACATACATAGATTACCCATTCAAAATGATTGGCAATATTTTAAAAAAATAAGTAAATATCTGGAGAATAAAAATTACAGACAAAATAAAAAATAAGATGAAATTAGACATATAGCCTTGTCTTTCCCTTAAAAACAAAACTGGAATTATTTAACAGTATACAACAGATGACCTTTACACATACACACACAACACTGTTTTCAATCTCCGATACATCCCAGGTACATAGGCCCCTGTAAACCTTGCTTGTGATGGAGGGTTCTTAAATAACCCGTTAAGACCTCACAGTCAGGCTGGAGAGACCAATACCAGGTCTATTTACTACCACTACTTAGCATAGCACTAGAATTGAACAGGATTCACTCAATGAAGACACAGTTGTATGTATTTTAGAATTTCCATGTGGCCTTTTCCACAAATAAACAGGGTACCCAATAAGAATTGTTCTTGCATGCCTTTCCTCCTATCTAGTGCCAAGCTTAACACAGCTCTCAGTAGTACAGCTGTCAGTTACCATGGCTACAGATGACAGTAACAGCAGACAAGGACTCCTACTGAGAAGAGAGGAAAAGGTGCCACAATAAGCAGCACCCAAGCCATATAAAGGGTCCTCTAAGAAAGGATGCTGACTGAAGGAAAGAAAAGACTATACATGTTGTAGCAGCATTATCAATAAGGCTTAAGACAGGTCAACACAGTAATAAAGGTTTTGATGGTTAGGGACATTTGACATGCCAGTATGGTTTTAATTTTAAAAGAAAGTGAGAATGGCCAAAGTCTTTGAGTCTTCCGGTTTAATGCACTGCCTTTTCATGATGTGCTATGAAAAAGAAACTGTTATGTTTTAATAGATAGAAAAAGAAATTTTATAGTGCCTCACTAGAAAAAAAAAGCATTCCAACTCTTACATATCTTGGGGTCTACTAGGGTACTGTGCTAAATTAGGGAAGTATCACCATTCATCATTAATGTCTTATATCCAGCTTCTGAAACCAATATAATTCAAGCTAAAAACTACAGTTAACCACTGCTCATGCCTGCCTTCATAATCACATCTACCTTTTTTAGTATCAGCAATCGCATCAGACCAATTCTTATAAAAGGAGTTCTGGGGATGCAGTAGTTAAAAGTATTCAACTGCTAACCTAAAGGTCAGTGGTTTGAACCCACCAGCTGCTCCACAGGAGAAAGATGAGGCAGTCTGCTTCCATAAAGATTTGTAGCCTTGGAAGCCCTATAGGGTGGCTATCAGTTGGAACTTACTCAATGGCAGTGGGTTTAATTCTTCTAACATAAACAGGTGGTACTTGTTTTTTGTTTTTTTTTAAAAAAAAAAAAAAAAAAAAACTTTCGTGTTCCAATGAACTCATCCTGATATTCAAGGTGTTCCAGATAAAGCCCCAACTTAGCACTCTTCCCTCCCATGACTGTCTAACAGCTCCTAGTGATTCTGGCTTTTGCTTAGGCTTTCCCTTCCTGTTCTAGTCTTCAACTCTCCTTTCTATGTTTTAGCTGTCAAAGCCTTATTTATATCCCAGGCCCACATCAAATGTTTCTTATAGAAATGCTGATTAATGTCTCTGTCTTTTAAAGGTGTTTATCCAATTGCTACAACGTTTCAACTTCTGACCATATACTTTTGTCTGTTACAGTAGGCCTTACTCTTCCTCATATTCCAATCAATGTATTTGCCTTAAAGTCCAACTAGACTAATTTTATTAATCATCTTAATCACCTATTGTTCCTACACAGAACTGTGTGCAAATAGTATTTAAATAACTGAGAAGTTACTATGTGCTCAAAACAGTGTGCTAGTTATCTATTATAATGTATTACAGTAGAACACTAGATAAAAAGGAGAACACTCTGTCAAACTGCCTGCCTTGGAATCCTGACTCTATCATTTACTACCCATGTGAAATAAAGACCTTTATCTTCAATAAAATGAGGACAATAACAGCTCCCGCATCTTAGACTGAAGACTGAAGGAAATACTTTACATCATGGGAAAGGGGTCAATCGCTTAATATATAAAGTGCTCCTATAAGTAACTAAAGAAAAGATCAATGAGCCAATGGAAAAAGGACTTAACCATATAACTCTTCAGGTAACATAAAATAAAAATAACTTAAATATAAGCTATTTTACCTCATTAATAACAAATAAGATATAATTTTCTACCTATTAGATTAGGAGAAGTTTTTTTAAAGTTTACCAGAATTGGAGGAAATATACTATCTCAAACTTAGTTGCTGTGAGTATAATTGTTAATACAACCTCTATATAAGGCTATTTGGCATTATCTAACGATTTAAAATTAATAAGGCACGCTTCCTAGAAATTTTGTTAAGTCACTACACCTCTGTTTTGCTAGAGAAAAATACTAGAAACAAGCTAAATGTCTACCATGATGGAATTTTCTTATAAAGACTGTATTATACTCAATCGATGTACTGACATGGAACCATCATTATCAAGTGGTAAAATCCAAAGTGCAAAATATTATGAATTATATACTAGCCTCTGCTGAAAAGATTATCTCCTGACTGGTAACACAAGAACCTGTTAACAATGGATGCCTCCAAGCCGGGAAACTGGGCAGTACAAGAAGCAATCAATGAGAGAAAGTCTTATTTTTTCATTGTATATCCTTTAGAATGTTTTGAAATTTGTGCAAAATGCTTGCAAAACGAAGTCAAATAAATAATTTGCTTTTAAAATATAAACTAAAAATAATTTTAAGATCAAGTTTCTCCCTTAAATTACTAATAACCTGATAATCTATTGCCCAAGGCACTTGACTGTTAACCAGAAGGCTGGTGGTTCAAACCCACCAGCCACTCCTCGGAAGGAAGATGAAGCAATCTACTTCTGTAGTGATACTGCCTCGGAAACCCAAGGAGGGGTCGCTATGAGTCGGGTCTGACTCGACAACACATAACAACAACAACAACATACATAAATAAAAATATCTCCAAAATTCTTTTTTCACCATTCTCTGTCATGAACTTTCTACTTACCACAGCCAGACTGTAAACTCTCCACAAGACCCTTTTTATTCACCCTTCTATTCTTTTTCTTATTTTTCTCCATCAGAAATTCCCTGTCTTTCTATTAACTCAAGTCCCTTGGTGGTGCAAACAATTAATGTGGTTGGACTACTAACTAAAAGGCTGGTAGTTTGAAGTGTGAGTCTACCCAGAAGCACGCTGGAAGAGAGGCCTGGCAATCTACGTCTCAAAAATCAGGCACCAAAAATTTTAGGGAGCACAGTTCTACTCTGCCACATATGGGTTGCTGTAGTCAGAATCAAATTCAAGCGACTTGTATTTCTATTAACTCAAACAGAGCACAGCATACAGGAGTATTTCTCAAACTGAGTACGTTTAGGAACCACTTAAACCAACAACAACAACCAAAAAAAACTCACTGCCGTCGAGTCGATTCAGACTCATAGCAAGCCCTCCTGGGGTTTCCAAGGCAGTATCTCTACGGAAGTAAATTGCCCAGTCTTCCTCTCAAGGAGTAGCTGGTGGATTTGAATTGCCAGCCTTCTGGTTAGCAGTCAAATGTCTTAGGCACTACACCACCAGAGCTCCTTAGAAACCACCTAGGAAGTAACTAAACACACAACTAAACATATTCACACAGCACACCTGAGTCTATGATGGGGACCAGAAACTTGGATTAAAAAAAAAAAAAAAAAATTGACACAACTGTGATACAAATGCTATGGAAACCACATTTGGAAAAATACTAACCTATAAAAATTAAGAGTATCGATTTTAGAGTTAAAGAGACTATGGTTTCTGTCCCAGTTCTGATGATCAACAGTGTGATGTCAAATAAGTTTGTTTACCTGTTCATAAATCAATGTCCTTATCTGTAAAATGGCAAGGAAAATTGTACCTATTATGTGATTGTGAATGAAAACTGTATTAGAAATTGAAACGAAATGAGAAATAATAAACTCAGTATATGATGACATAAGTATTTTTATAAAAATTAACAATACCAAAATTAAAAAATAATTAGCATGAAAAGTGGCATTTTTTATATATGTACTTTTGCTAAACTCAATACGGGTTGTCTTTCACTCTGAATGGATCTCTTACTCATGTATGGTTTTGTAACATCATGCACAGTCATTTGGAAAAGACTGGCTCACTGAGCTATGCAGATCTTCCAAATGTAGATTCATTTACATATATCTAAAAATCACATTTGTTAATCTGACACCAATGTCATCAGAAAACCTAAGTATTAAGAAGCTGTTGAGCTCATAATAGTGGATACAAATTTTCCAAATTTTAAAGTTTTGGCTAAAAAGATTAAATGTTATCACAGGCAAAAAGTAATGTCAGTTTATTTCCCCAAAGTAACAAGTGTATGTTGTTCATTTTCATGAAAATTATCTGTCAAACTCGCATGTCTAAATAACCATACTTTGTCATTCATTTTTCCAAGTAAAAACAGTATTCCACCAAAAAAATGAATTGTTAGCTTGCAATTTAACACAAGTAATTGTCCTTGAGACCATCATCTCATTTTGGTAATGCAGCTGAAGATGTGCTGTTTTGTTTTTTGTTTTTTTTTTTTTACACTTCCTATTTCTTCACATAGAATAATAGTAAAAAGATGTGCATGCAAGGGTTGATATAATACTAAAATATTATCAACTGCTATGTACCATTTCATTAATGGTATTCTTAAGAAAAACTAACTCGGTGAGTTGTTGTTGTTGTTG
>NW_006921617.1:5061722-5063911 GCF_000298275.1 Orycteropus afer afer
ATCCATATTTGTGCCCATTCCAAAGAAAGGTGATCCCTCAGAATGTAGAAATTATAGAACAATATCATTAATATTACATGCAAGTAAGATAACTCGGTGAGTAGGTAAGGATAAAAAATACCTAGTTATGAGTACAGTTTGGTGCCACTGCCTTGATCTGTGCTAAGATGCCAGCAGGTTTACACACCACTGCTTCTGAATCAAAGTGAAAAGAGCAATTATTATTATGAAAATAGTTTTGCTCTTTCAAGTCCCTGAAAAGAGTGTTTCAAAACTATTTCCTGCAGACCACATTTTGAGACATGCTGTTCTATGCATATATAGTTCTTATCTGCTGCCCATGTAACTTCAACTTGCTTCAGTGTACCTACCTCTTACGTCTTTCTTTCCCAGTTCACTCTGCATGTAAGCACAAATATGATTTTTCCAAAATAACATTTTATTATGACAAAAACTGGCTACAAACTCAGAAAGGCTCTGTAATATTATTTCCAAGTCATCTTCGTTTATTTAATTAATCTGTGTGGAATGTCTGAGAACTTAATTTCCATCAAGCTGTAGTATAAGGTAAGTCCTACAAGTTGACTTTCTTGGATTTTAACACTATGCTCTAATCTGGCCACAGCTCCCATGGGCATTTCTTTCCTGTCTCATCTGTTTCTCCAGGATGAGAAGTTTTTGACACCAGAGGCAATTTTCTTTTGTAAAGACTCTGGTCTGGAATGATAAGCCATATATATATATATTACTGGTAAGCTGATACACATAAGGACATACAGACTTTTAATAAATATATGATGAGACAATGAATTAGATATTGAGAGTAAAACTTATGTTTCATTTACTAAATACTAGAGAATCTTGAGTCCTTTAATTTGAAAAAATGACCATTAAACTTGGTATAGTAATACTATCATCTATGCAAATACCATGGAACTCTGTCCAACATTATTTTTAAAAAGAGACTTAAAGTCAGTAATAAAATCATGATAAACTTCTCATTGTTAAAATATCTTCACTATCAGAAATTATATATATATGTATATATATATGCATTTTTTTTTCCTGTAAATGTTTCATTTTGTTTGAAACTTTTTCTTTTTTATTGTGAGTTGGGTGAAAGTATACAGAGAAAATTCATTTTACATACAACAGTTCACACTCACTTTGTTTCATGACACTGATTGCAATCCCCATGATGTAACAGCTCTCTTCCCACTTCCTCCCTTTTTCTTCACCTTTTCCCTGTGCCCTTCTTTCCTATGCATACCTGCCCTCTGAGCTATCTTCCTGGGCAAATACTGCCCTTTTCACCTCCCATGATTGACTGTTCTAAGAAGTGTACCTATTTCATGTAAATGTTCACCTTACACATCTATCTATTGTTTGGCTGGAAGCCACTGGAGAAAGTTCAATTCCAGGCCTGAAGGGTGACTAGGAGCCATAGACTTCGGAGGTTTTACCAGGCTCTATCAGACCAGTAAACCTGGTCTATTTTATGATTTTGAGTTTGTTCCACATTTTTCTCCCACTCTATCCAGGATCTCCTATTTTGATCCCTTTTCAAGTGGTTGACAGTGGTAGCTGGCTACCATCTAGTCCTTTCGGTCTCAGAGTCATAAGTGTTGAGGTTTACATGGAGTAAGAATTTCCATGTAGCTTTTTTTTTTTTCATTCTACTTTGCTCTGGGTGAGGAGAGACCAACAGCTGCATTTAGATGGCTGCTTGCAAGCGTTTAAGAACCCAGTAGCTACTCACCAAAATAGGACGTAGAACAATGTTTTTGGGTACTATATCATGCCAACTAAGCTTGATGTCCCCCGTGACCATGGTCTCAAGCCAGTGGGTCTAGTGACTCATACCCTTAAGGTATTTGGCTGTGGCTAAGAAGTTATCGTAACTTTGCCCCAGTAGCTGTATTATGTGTATAGACATTGTTATAGCACATACAAAGGAGCTCTGGTAGCACAGTAGATAAAGCATTTGGCTGCTAACCAGAAGGTGAGCAGTTCAAACCTACCAGTTGCTCTATGGAAGAAAGATGAAACAATCTACTTCCATAAAGATTTACAGCATCAGAAACCCAATGGGGGTTGCTATGAGTCAGAACTGATGGGATTACAGTAAGTTTGGTTTTGGTTTATAGCACATACAAATACATATGTAGAAATATTATCTGCCAAACTTA
>NW_006921617.1:5064106-5069297 GCF_000298275.1 Orycteropus afer afer
GACTTGACGGCAAATAACAACAACAACATTACTGATAATGCAAAACTGTGTATGAATACTTTGTTTCTCTAAAATATAAGAACTCTTTTAACAATAAAGTTAATCATAAAGGCTTATCACATTTTATAAAAATTGACAATTCCTTATTATTACTGTAGGAGCTCTGGTAGTATAGTGCCTAAGGCATCTGAGTGCTAACCAGAAGACTGGTGGTTTGAACACACCAGCCACTCCTCAGATGGAAAGTTGGTCCATCTACTTCCATTGTGTTTTGTTGTTGTTAGGTGCTGTCGAGTTGTCTCCAACTCATTGCAACCCTATGCACAGCAGAATGAAACACTGCCCAGTCCTATGCCAACTCCACAATCCCTACTATACTTGACCTCATCGCCACAGGCACTACATCAATCCATCTTGTCGAGGGCCTTCCCCTCTTTCGTCGACCCTCCACCTTACCAAGCATGACATCCTTCTCCAAACAATGGTCCCTTCTGATAACATGACCAAAGTAGGTCAGATGAAGTCTGGTCAGTCTCGCTTCTAAGGAGCATTCCAGTGGCACTTCCTCCAGGGCAGATTTGTTAGCTCTTTTAGTAGTCCATCGAAACTTTAGCATTCTTCGCCAGCACCACACAACTCAAAAGCATCAATTCTTCTTTGGTCTTCCTTATTCATTGTCCAACTCTCACGTGCATACGAGGCGATTGAAAATACCGCCTTAGAAACCCATAGAGGGGTCACTATGAGTCAGATCTGACTCAACAGCAATGAGTTTAGAATTTATTATCATTGTATATCTAGTCAGTCTAAATAGAGTTAATTATGCAAAAGTGCTACTATATTTGTAACTTCTGAGTCTGATCTAGAAAACATAAAACATGAATCTCTGGCACCCTCTGGTGTTTAAGCAGCACTATGCAGCCGCCCATATTCATGCCAAGTATACCAAAAAGAAGAAAAAGCAATCAAAGAGCTTGGGTCCCTAACACCATGGAACAAGATGGCTACTTCCAGTTTTCCTGAATATGACGGATAAATAATTCTCTAATTTATACCATCATTTTATTTTTTTTTAATATACCATCATTTTTGAGTTTCTATTTCTTAAAATCATACTGAATTCTAACAAATACATCATGAGTCTAGATGGGAATCTCGAACATCAAAAAAATTTTACTTCTCTTTCAAATTAATGTAATCATATAAGCTCAATAAAAAAATTTCATGGAACTACCATGCTCATTCTAAAATTCTGTTTATTTTTTGATAGAAAGGGATAAAGAGAGGATTTACTCTATCAGATATTAATAGTGAAGTTATAAAAATTGAAAATACCAAGATATTAAAACAGAAATAAAACACAGAAAATTAAATTCTAGAAATGTATCCTCTTAAAAGTGGGAATTTAATATAAAACAAAAGTGGCATTTCAAATGAGAAAGCTAAGGATGATGAACTTTTTAGTAACAACTGTTTAAATGAGCAATCCATATGGGGGAAAGTTAACCTCTACTTCAGACTTAACAAAGATAAAATCAAGAATTATTGAAGAGCTAAAGGGAAATGCATGTGTGTGTGTGAAAGAGCGTACACAGGTATCTTAAAAGAAAATACAGGAGGCATATTATTATGAGTGCAGGATAGGGAAGGAGTTCTTAAAATAAGGTAAAATTCAAAAGCCACAAAAGAAGAAATTGGTTAATATTGTGATTTAAAATTTCCAAATAACAAAAGATACCATAAACAAAGTTACAAGTTAAAAGTCTGGAAGAAGGATATTTACAACATACAAAACAAAGAATCATACAGAAGTCTAGAAAGCAATAAGAACTCAACAGATAAATGAGCAAAAGTAGTAAGCTAAAAATTTGCAAAACACAATACCATTCATGGCACTTTTGCTTCAGGCAGTAAATGCACTAGATTTACTGAGGGGTAATTACAGTATATTAAAACTAGACCAGCCTAAGATGTTGGCTTCACAGAAGTTGCCCCTCTCCCCCCCCAAAAAAAGTGTCAGCAAAATAAGCAAGAGTACACCCTAAAGGCTGGGTTGTCTTAGGGCCAAATGCCTGTGGCTAGCACTAACTTCCTGGACTAGTGGTGCAATGGCAAAAATTTATCTGAGACTCCTGGATTAAGTCAGGTTCCCTAAAACAGGGCTAAAACAGCCATCCCTGCTTCTTAAAAAAAGAGTCATAAATCATCTCTGGCATACAGTAAATTCAATTTAGGTCAAGTTTAATCTTTCTTTTTTTTTTTTTTTTTTAATATTGTGAAATTTTACAGAGCAAATTCACTTTCCATACAACAGTTCACATACACTTTGTCTCATGACACTGACTACAATTTACCCCAATGCAACAGCTCCCCTCCCACTTCCTCCCGATAGTTACCTCTTCCCAGTGTCCATCCCTCCATACACTCCTGCCCCCTGAGCTGTCACCCTGTGCATAAGCAGCCCTTCTTTCTCCCATGATTGATCTCTCCAAGGAGTGTATCTACCCCAGGTTAATGTTCAACTCATATGCCTATCTTCCATTTGGCTGGAAGCCACAGGAGTGGGTTCAATACCAGACCTGAAGGGCAGCTAGGGGCCATAGTCTCAGGGGTTGAGTTTAATCTTCTGACTAATCTATTCAAGAGGTTTTAAATTCAATGCTTAACATTTTTCACTTCTAAATGTTCTATTTGGTTATTTTTCAGATCTCTGTTTCATTTTTTGACATACAATTGTTGCTTGTTCATTCGGTGATTACATATGTGGTACTGAGGTTAAAGCATTGGGCTGCTAACCAAAAGGATGGCAGTTTGAACCCCTCAGACACTCTGCAGGAGAAATATAAGGGAGTTTGTTTCCATAAAGATTTACAGCTTAGAAACCCTATAGATTTCTACTATGTCCTATAGGGTCACTATGAGCTGGAATTGACTTAATGGCAATGGGTTTGGGTTTTTGTCTGTATTGTGTATAACAGTTTTTGGGAGCTCTCCTGGTGTAGTGCCTAAGGCATTTGACTGCTAACCAGAAGCCTGGCAGTTCAAACTCACCAGTCACTCCTCAGAAGGAAGACTGAACATTCAGCATCTATTAGCCTAATGTTTGAACTCATCATTTCCTGAGAGTATGACTGAAGATGACTTTTCCTTGTGTTAAGTGAATATTTACATAGATATCAGAAAATAATGGAATGACATCTTTAAAAGCTTGAAAGTAAAATAAATTCAATCCATTAATTCTAATCTCAATACTGACATTGTTTACAGATGTAATTCATTACAATCTAAAAATTACTAGAAATAACAAGAATTTTAACAAGCTGGCTGAACTTGTTTCAAAAGAAAAAAAAAAATTCAACCAGCCTTTCTACATACTAGTAATAGAAAAGCCAGTTACCAAAAATGTCTATCACAACAAAAAGATAAAGTGCTTAGGAGTTTACAAATAAATCTAACAGGTAAGTGTAAATTTTATACAATCTGCATAGATAAAATAGTATTTGCTAACTAAAGAACAGTGAAGAAAGCATACATAAATGGAGACATAAACCATGTTCATAGATAGAAGGCTCAAAATTATGAAGACATCACTTAGAAGAAAACTGAGCTATGGCCTCAAAGCCATGCCGATTCAAATTCTAAGAGATTTTGGTAGAACTTAGTAAGACGATTCTCAACCTGTAGTAGCCCTAATAACCTCAATGTTGCTTTTCCCTTGGGTATATATGCAAAGAAGCCGAAAACCTGGCACAGCATTGGGCAATCCATCTCACGAGGATGGAGAGGCTAAAAGTAGAGTTCAAAAATACCAAGATTGTCACACTTAAGGAACATGCCACAATCCTATAGAGAAATGAGGCACACGGAAGTCCCCTCAAGAAATTCATCACTTAAATTCTGTAGAAATGTAACAAAAAACTTAAGAAAAGCACATTACATAGTACCAAGGAGATAAAAAGTTGAGTAGAGCCAAGCAAAGAAAGAATTCCAGGTCTTAAACTGGAATCCCTGAGGGATTACATCCTAGGGTGGGGAGAACCAAAGGCATTTGAAGTCTTACCAAGATTACAGGCTAGCTTTGAACAAGTTAAGAGGCCCTGGTGGCACAGTGCCTAAAACGCATGACTGCTAACCAGAAGGTTGGTGGTTCAAACCCACCAGCTGCTCTGCAGAATAAAAATGGGGCAATCTACTTCTGTACAATTTACCACCTAGGAAACTCAATGGGGGTCACAATGAGTTGGAATGGCAGTAAGTTTGATTTTCTTGCATTTTGAACAACTTTAGTCCCTGATCAGACTGAGGTTATCTGTTCCTCTGTTGCCTGCCAGTAAACTGGGTCAATTATCTTTCCAAAGAGAATAAATCCAAACCTCCTATAATTTTTTTTTTCATACATATCTGGCACTGGATCAAAAATTACCAACTACAGTGTTCCAGTAAGATGGCAGAATAGGCAGAAAGACCACACAGATTCTCTTCAACAAAGAAAAGGGGAACCAGTTAACACAGATACAGAAGATAATCCTGGACCCCTAAGCTTTGAAGGGAAGCATATAGAACTGAATTGAATTCCAACTAGTAGAAGAATTTGCATGAAAACACCAACAAAGGAAACACAGAGCTGTGGTCTGTCAGAAATCCTGACAGCTGGGATATTGCCAACTGGTGTTAGGATCTACAAATTAACCTAAAAATCAGCCCTGTTAGCCAGGGACTGACTGCATGGAGGACTACACTGGTGACTGGTGACCAAAAGGGGAAGTAGAGAAGAGGAAAGCAGACTGAGCTGTGGACTTCTGTCTGTCCAAAGGGCCATTTTCAATGTTTACAAGCAGTTCGACCATTTTGGATATTTAAAGCGACAGCATTCTCCCAGATTCCAGGGACTTAAGAATAGCCTCCAGATGCAGGGAACCACAAGGACATTCTGGATGGCAAAGACTAGAAGGAGCAATATTCCCTTGTTACTCAAAATTATACTCCATAACCTCTTGGGGAACAGAGGTGTGGCCACCCCTCAACTTGTGCCCTCCTTCTGGGTCACCAGGAAGTCCATCCTAGTTTGTGTGCTCAAACAGAGCCTGGGTTCCCTGCCCAACCTAGGGATTTTCCTTTTCTGTCCTTTTTTTTTTTAGTTTGTTTGTTTTTGTCTGTTTTAAAATTTTGATTGTTATTTTTGTCTTTTTAA
>NW_006921617.1:5069525-5070394 GCF_000298275.1 Orycteropus afer afer
TATGTGCCGTCGAGTCGGCCCTGACTCATAGAGACCCCTCCTTGGGTTTCCGAGGCAGTATCACTACGGAAGTAGGATTGCCCAACCTTCCTTCCTATGTGTTTATGCAGTGTATTTTTTGTCTGCTTGCTTTTAATTTTCGGATGGTTTTCTGACTGTTTTTATCTGAGTGGGAGACTGCAACTGTGTCTGTATGACACAACCACAACTACATCCACACCTCCAGTACCTCCACTTACTAAGTGATAGTCACTAACTCCTTTCCACCAATTGGCCAACGATAAGCAACCAACAAAAAGAGCTTGATTCACCCTTGACTGCTCCTCACAAACAGCTAACAGAGATCTACATACAACAACGTCACAATATCTCAGAGACAACAGACTGTCACAGCCACAAAAAGAAGCAAGATAAAGTGGTAGAAACAAGGGAGTAGGATACAGACCCAGAACACATCCCTGAAGAAGCAGCAACATTGGAATCCCCTGATAAGGAATTCAAAGGAATTATTTTTAGGTATCTTCAAAAGATTGAGAGAGAATTCAAGGAAAACACTGAGAAAATTAAGGAAAAAGACAAAACCCTAGAACAATTTCAGAAAAAAATACAAGAACAAAATGACAAAATAAATGAAATATTACAAATGATTCAAAATCTACAGATAGAAATCTAGAAGATTAATACTAATTTCCAGAAATACGTAAAATGATGAAAGGGCAAAGGAGTAGAACTGATGCAATGGAAGACAGAATGAATGAGATTGAAGACAAGTACATGAACCTTCTTTGGAAAGGGATCATTCACAAAACAAGATCAAAATTAAAGAAAGCCTAAAGTTCATATGGGATACCATCAAAAGGAATAACCTA
>NW_006921617.1:5072010-5103053 GCF_000298275.1 Orycteropus afer afer
CAATGGAAAAAGAACACACACATGGAAACTGAACAACACTCTCCATAAGAAAGACTAGGTAAGAGAAAAAATAAAAAATGAAATTCAAAAATTCCTTGAATCAAATGAGAATGAAAACACAACATATCAAAATCACTGGGACACAGCAAAAGTAATGATCAGAGGCCAATTTATGCCAATAAATGCAAACAAAAAAGAAGAAAGAGCCAAAAATCAACATTTTGAACCAGTATCTCCAACAATTTTTTTAGACCAGCAAGAAAAGCCTATAGTCACCAGAAGAAAGGAAATAAGGAAGATTCGAGCAGAAATCAATGAAACAGAAAATAGAAAGACAATAGAAAAAAATCAACAAGACAAGAAGTTGGTTATTTGAAAACATTAATAAAATTGATAAACCACTGGCAAATTTAACAAAGGAAAAGAGGGAGAGAATACAAATTAACATGAATAAGGAACGAAACAGGCAACATCAGAACAGAGCCAAAGGAAAGAAAAAGGATAGTATCAGGATACTATGAAGAACTGTATTCCAACAAATTTGAAAACCTGGAAGAAATCGACAGATTTCTAGGAACACACTACTCACCTAAACTAATACAGGCTGAAAAAGTTTAAAAGATCTGTAACAAATGAAGAAATTGAAGAAGTCATAAAAAAAAATTACCAATTAAAAAAAAGTCCTGGTCCAGACGGTTACACCAGAGATTTCTACCAAATATTCAGAGAAGAACTGACACCAATCCCACTTAACTTTTCCACAACACAGAAAAGGATGGAATCCTCCCTAATTCATTTTATGAAGCAAGCACAACCTTGATACCAAAACCAGGCAAAGACATCACTCAAAAGGAAAACTACAGACCAATATCCCTCATGAATATAGATGCAAAAATCTTCAACAATATCCTAGCCAATAAACTCCAACAACATAACAAGAAAATTATTCATTATGACCAAGTGGGATTCCTATCAGGTATGCAGAGTTGGTTCAACATTAGAAAAACAATCAACGTCAGCCATTACATAAATAAAACAAAGGAAAACAACCACATGATCATATCAATTGATGCAGAAGAGGCATTAGATAAAATCCAACACCCATTCTGCAGATGTGTATAAGGACAACTTAAAATAGGAATAGAAGAGACATTCCTCAACATAATAAAGGGCATCTATGCAAAACCAACAGCCAACATTATTTTTAATGGAAAGAGACTGAAACCATTCCCCTTGTGAACAGGAACCAGACAAGGATGCCTTCTATCACTCCTAGTCAACATTGTATTGGAAGTCTAGCCAGGGCAATAAGGCAAGAAAGGGATATCAAAGGTATCCAAATTGGTAAGGAAAAAGTCAAAGTATCCCTATTTGGTGATGATATGATCCTATATCGAGGAAACCCAAGAGACTCAGTCAAAAATCTACTGGAAAGAATTGAGAGATTTAGCATTGTGGCAAGATATTAAGATCAACATCCAAAAATCAGTTGGATTCCTCTACATCAGCAAAGAGACTGCTGAAAATGAAATAAGGAAATCAATACCATTTACAATAGCTACCCAAATTATACAGTATTTGGGAATAAATCTTACCAGGGAAACAAAAGACCTGTACAAAGAAAACCATAAAAGACTATTTCAAGAAACCATAAGAGATCGACATAAATGAAAGAACATACCATACTCGTGGACAGGAAGATTGAACATTGTGAAAATGTCCATTCTACCCAGAGCAATCTATACATTCAATGAAATCCCAATCCAGATCCCATCTATATTCTTTAAGGATATGTAAAAACCAATCACTAACTTTATATGGAAAGGAAAGAGACCTCAGATAAGCAAAGCACTATGGAAAAGAAGAACAAAGCAGGAAGTCTCCTACTGCCGGATCTCAAAACCTACTATACAGCCGCAGTAGTCAAAACTGCCTGGTACTGGTACAATGACAGACACATAGACCAACAGAATAGAATTGAGAACCTAGAAATAGATCATCAACCTATGGTCAGCTGATCTTTGACAAAGGGCCAAAATCCATTAAATGGGGAAGAGAATGTTCATTTAATAAATGGTGGTGGCAAAACTGGATACCTATTTGCAAAAAAATGAAACAAGATCTGTACTGTACCTCACACCATACACAAAAACTAACTCCAGATGGATCAAAGATTTAAATGTGAAACCTAAGACTATAAAGTTCCTCAAAGAAAATCTAGGGGCAAATTTAGGGGCCTTAATATATGGCATAAATAGACTATCAAGCATAACCCAAAATACACAAAGAGCAGAAGAGAAACTACATGAATGGGACCTTCTAAAAATTAAATTTTTATGTGCTTCCGAAGACCTCCAAAACAGTCACAAGAGAACCTATAGATAGGGAGAAAATACTCGGCAATGACATATGAGACAAGGGACTTCTTTCTAGAATTTATAGAAAACTACAACACCTCAACTGCAAAAAGACCCATAATCCAATTAAAAAATGGGCAGAAGACATGAATAGACACTTCACCAAAGAGGATATTCAGATGGCCAACAAACATATGAAGACATGCTCACGATCATTAGCCATTACAGAGATGCAAATCAAAACAACGAGATACCATCTTGCCCCAGCACTAGTAGTAGCAAAGTACAACAAAGCAGAAAACAACAAATGCACTACTGGTGGGACTTTAAAAGGATACTACCACTGTGGAAAGCAGTATGGTGATTTCTTACAAAGTTGGAATTAGAAATACCATTTGACCCAGCCATTCCATTACTAGGTACATATCCTAAAGAAGTGAGAGTCACGACAGGAACAGACATATTCACACCCGTGTCCATCGCAGCACTATTTACAATAGCCAAAAGATGGAAACATCCTAGGTGTCCATCAACTGAACAATGGTTAACCAAACTACGGTACATACACACAATGGAATATTATGCAACCCTAAAGTATAACATAGAATCTGCCTAACACTGCATAATGTGGATGAACTTGGAGGACACTATGCTAAGTGAAATAAGTCAATCACAGAAGGACAAATATTATATTAGTCTGTTACTATAAAAAGTCAAGAAAATGTTTATATATAGAAGGAAATTTTCTTTGTTGGTTACCAGGGGTGGGTGGGGAGGGAAGGGAACACTCTTAGACAGGAAGAGACAAGAACTGATTTGGGTGAAGAGAAGGGCAATGTACCAAATGTGAGTGATCAACATGGTGGTAGTGAGGAACAGGAAGACACAGAGAGGTCCATGGGAGGTACAGATGAGAAAGATGAATCCTTTTGCACATACAATACTGTGTTGTCAGTAAAGGCAAACATGGATATAAGGTGATAGATGGGTGGAGAGGCTAGACTTTTAGGTATGTCTATTCAGGTGGGAGTATGCCCATGACCATGTATAGGGTTGGCAGACAATGTTTCTGTAAGTATATTACTATGTTCTATAAGAATTTCCATGTATATAGTAGAGCTGATGAGGGATATGGTTATAGTCACTTCTTGGGCACAACCAGCTACCCAGAAGGATTGAGTAGTTGGACCTGTGGGCTCAGGACCGTAGTCACTATGCTCAACTGGCATAACATACTACACAAAACATTGTTCCACATCCTACTTTGGGGAGGAGGGACTGGAATATTACAATGAGTCCAAATGACTGGTACACCATGCGATCCCTCAGCTTTTACGATTACGTGACCAGAAGAACTAGATCATGTCCAGCTACCACTATCAACCACTAGAAGGGGAAACTGTGTAGGAGATCCTGGATGGAGTGGAAGAACAATGTGGCATAAAACTCAAAATCATATTGGGGGGGACCAGGTTTGCTGGTCTGATAGAGCTAATGGAACCACTGAGACTATGGCCCCCGGCTGTGTTTCAGGTCTGGAATTGAACCGACTCCTGTGGCTTCCAGCCAAACAAAAGACAGGCATATGAGCTGAAAATTTAAATTAGCTATGTACACTCCTTGGAGAGAACAATCATGGGAAAACAGAAGGGCTGTTTATGCACAGGGAGACAGCTCAGAGGCCACAGTGCATGGAGAGAAGGACACAGGGAAGATGTTAACTATGGGAAGAAGTGGGAGCTGTTGCATTGTGGGAAACTATAATCAATCTCATGAGACAAAGTGTATGTGAACTGCTGTATGGAAAGTGCATTTGCTCTGTAAACTTTCACCCAAATCGTAACAAAAATAAATAAACAACAAATACCAGGTGTAGGAAAAAATACGTCTGAAAGGCCAGGTAAAAGAAGCAGACTCACAGGTAATCCAGATATTGAGATATCACACATGGTCTTTAACCATGATTAACTGCTGAAGAACACAGAGGAATAGATAAATAATTTTACCAAGAAACAATATATATAAAAGAACAATAGTAGTCAGAAACTAGAGGAAGTCAACCCTTGGTAGACAGGACCAACAATGAGTAAAATTTGCAGTTTATGACTTCTGGTCTGAGGGTTCTACTCCCCTCCTCAGTCTCTTCAGCCACATTTCTTATGACTTGAGTTGTCAGAAGGCAGATTTTGTTCAAGAGCATTTGGACAATTAGGGAAGATAAACCAGAATGCGAGGAGCAACAAAGGAGTACACCTTCACATCTACATAGAGACTCAGACTAAATCACTAGTCAATGGAAGATGTCAATGGTCAGTTACAGATGTTCAGGGGAACACTCCAGGAGATCTAACAAAAACAGCCAGAGGAAGATGAAGGAACTGAGTGAATATTTCAACTGCAGTTCAAACCAGTGAAGACCAAGTTTAGATTTCAAGAACCACCAAGTTAAAGTCTACTAAAGTAAAAATCAATACATTTCAGAGAACATAACTAAACCCAGAGTTGTTAATTACTAGACATATGAAAAACAGGAAGTTATTCAAAGTCTTAAAACACACACACACACACACACACACACAATTACCAAACATGAAAAACAGGAAAATCTAACCTAGAGTCAAGGAAAAAAGTAACCCCTAAATGAGCGAAATGCTACAACTAGCAGGCAAAGACTTTAAGGCAGCATATAAATGTGCTCAAAGAAAATTAAAAAGAATCTCAGTGATCTCAGTGATAGGTAGGAAAATATCAAACAAGGTCTAATGCATACATGATAGCAATCACATAAAGACAGGAAGAGGTAAAAAAATATCTAAATAGATAAGGATAGAGTCAAAAACATATGACGAGATCCAGTAAGTTCAATAAAATCCAAGAAGAAGGAAAAAAAAGACAAGTTTATCAGTCAAACATCATAGTCAAAATGTTGAAACACAAAGAGAAAAATCTTGAAAGCAACAAGAACAAAAGAAAAAACATACATGGGAACAATTACACGTCTTAGCCGGGGTTTTCTAAAGAAGGAAAATCAATGAAGCATATATAGATTATATTATAGAAATTCATTTCAAGGAAATGTCTCACATAATTGTGAGGGCCGGTAAGTCTTAAGCCTGTGATAAAGACTACAGGCTGATGAGCACCACCAGCTCACACGGCTGCAAGGAATGATAAAAACTTGAAGGTCAGTAAACAGGTTGGAACCTCTTCTGTCTTAAGTCCCACGAACTGGAGATCAAACACCAAACATGGAGAAGTTTGCAGGGTTAAAAGCAAAAGTGAGCTTTGCTAGCACATCCATTTATATGCTAGATACAGGCAATATCCTCAAGGAAATTCTCTTTCCAAATGATTGGCTGTTCATATCATATCACAGAATGGAAGACGATTACTCAGTGTCTGCCAAATCACAGAAAATCATAGATTAGCTAAACTGACACATAATATTAACCATCACAATGCGACTCTCCATCAGTAACAATGGAGAGCAGAGAACAATGGAATAACAACTTCAAGTTCTGACAGCAAAATAATACTTTTAAAACCATTAAAACTATCCTTCTAAAATGCAGACAAACAAAAACATTGTTCAAAAAAGGCAAACAAAGTGGTCTTCACCAGAAGAACTGCCAAGCCAAGAAGACCTTTAGGCTGCAGATTTTCAATAAGATGGCGGAATAGGTAGACAAGCTACACAGACCCGCTTCAACAAAGAAAAGATAAACTAAATGACAGAGATACAGATAACAACCCTGGAGCCCTGAACTTTCAAAGGGAGTGTACAGAAGTGGATTAGGCACCAACTAGTGGAAAAACATGAATGAAAACAGTAAGTATGGAGACAGTTGGAGCTGTGGACTGTCAGTTACTCTAATGGCACCAACAGGCTGAGTACTTCCAAGTGGTGTTGGGACCTGAGAACTGACCTAAAGATCAGCCCCAGTCACCAAGGGCTGCAGGGATGACTGTGCTGGTGGCCTATGACTAGGAAGGAAAACAAGCAAGGAGGGAGACAACCTGAGCTGTGGACTTTCAACTGTCCAGAGGGTGCAGCCACTTTGTTTATAAGCTGCGGTCATTGTGCATATTTAAAGTGACTGAGGGTGCAGCCCTTTTGAATGCGTCCAAGCAGTGGCCTTTTTTTTTTTTTTTTTTAATATATTTTATTGTGATTTGGGTGAAAGTTTACAGAGAAAATTCACTTTCCATACCACAGTTCATACACATTTTGTTTCATGACACTAACTGCCCAGTAACCACCCAGCACCTGTGCACCCCACAGTTATGCAATCCTGTGTGTCCTGCACTTCCTCTGTGTGAATATTGCCCCTCTGATGCCCTGTGGTTGATTGCTCCAAGGGATGGATCTCCATAGAGTATATGGGTGCATCACCCTGGGTTGAGTGGTCTGCGTGTATATCTTATTTACTGTTGGGCCAAGAGCCAGCCCCTGGAGTGCATTTTATTCCAGGCCCAAAATGTATCCCAGGGCCATAGTATTGGGGGTCCCACCAGACTCCATCCAACCAGTAATTCTGGTCATTACTGTGTTTTTGGATTTTGTTCCATGTTTTTCTTCCCACTCTATACAGGATCTCCAGTATTAATCCTTTCCTGAGTGGTTGGCATTGACAGCCGGGCACCACCTAGTTCTTCTGGTCTTAAGGTCCATCATGTCCTTGGGATAAGTGCTTCCAAATGCCCTTCTATTTTTGCCCTCTTCTTTGCTTCCAACGATAGGAGACCATTAGCTATACCTTAGAGGGTCGCTTGAAAGCTTTTAAGACCCCAGTCGCTACTCACCAATGTAGGTTATAGAACAAGATTTTTACGTATTTTGTTGTGCCAATTGAGTCTAGTGTCCCCCAATACTATGGTCCTGAGTTGGGAGATCTGTTGGATCTCTCTCCCAATGTCCAGCTGTCTGTGAGGGATTGCTCTATGTCTGTCTTCTGTTGTTTCTGTAAGAAATATGGGTATTTTATATCATTAGTGTCTGTGAAAGATTAGTAGCCTCAGCTGAATCTATCCATGGTCTAGAGTATAATCCTGTTCACTGACCCCCATCTGATATTATCAGATATTTATGTGTTTATCTATAGCCTGGTGTTTGGTGTTAATGATAATGCAGTATTATGAATATACTGGTATTGGCCTCTGTGTATCTTATGTGCACAATTCAGTGTCCTCCCTTTCCCTTATGTTATCATGGTGGACACAGACTCTTTCCATACCATCCCTCCCCTAAGCCACCTAAGCGTGTGGCCCCCAACTAGCCTGAAATTATTCCCTTCCTTAAGCAAACCCTTGCTTGTCTTTGTACAGTAATGGGCTCATACAACATTTGTCCTTCTGCAATTGACTTATTTCATTCACCATAATGTCCTTCAGGCTCATCCATGTTGTGAGATGATCCACATATCCTTCATTGTTCTTTAATGTAGTATAGTAGTATTCCACTGTGTAAATGTACCATAATTTGGCTATCTATTGATCTGTTGATGGGCATTTAGGTTGTTTCCATCTCTTTGCTATACTGAATTGTGCTGCGATGAACACAGGTGTGCTTATGTCTGTTCGTGTCCTACCTCTAATCTTTTTACATAGGATATATTCCTAGTAATGGAACTGCTGGGTCAAACGTTATTTCTATTGTCAGTTGTTTAAAGAAATGGCAGTGGCCATTTTGGATATTTAAAGTGACCGAGGGTACAGCCTTTCTGAATGCTTAAAAGCAGTGGGAATTTTTGGATATTTAAAGTGACAACATTTTCACTCGGATTCTAGGGACATAAGAACAGGCTCCCTTTGCCAAGGATGGCAAGGACATATGCGAGGCTGAGAACGGGAAAGAAGAGAGGTGAGAGTGTATAAGTGCTGCCAACTAGCGAATAGAGGAACACAATACCCTGCTTTCATAGATAACATGCAAACAAAACAAAATTCGTGGGCAAGTCACTCCAACATACAATCACCAAATGAATATAAAACCATAAAGGTCACAATGCTTCAGAGACAACAGAGCATCAAAGTCCACACAAAGAAGCAAGATAAAGCATAGAGGAAGATGGGACCAGGATACACACCCAGCACACATCCCTGAGGAAGAAGCAGCATTGGAACCCTCTGAAAAGGAACTCAAAAGAATTATATTTAGGTACCTTCAACAGACTGAGAGACAGATCAAGAAATACACTGACAAAATTGAGGGAAACACAGAGAAAACCCTAGAACTATTTCAAAAGACAACACAAGAACAAAACGAAAAATGAGAAATACAAAATTTACATATAGAAATCCACAAAATTAATACTAAATTTTCTGAAATAGATAACACATTGAAAGGGCAAAAGAGTAGAACTGAATCAACGGAAGACAGAACTAGGGAGACTGAAGGCACCTACTTCAATACTCATTTGGAAAGGGATCAATCATAAAAAAGATCAAAACAAAATTAAGAAAACCTAAGGTTCATGTGGGATACCATCAAAAGGAATAACCCATGTGTCACTGGAATTCCAGAACAGGATGAGACAAATAAAACCACAGAGAAAACTGTCGAAGAATCATTGGAAGAAACTTTCCTGGTATGATGAAAGATGAGAATCTATCCATTCAAGAAGTCCAACAAACCCCAAACAGGAGAGACCTCAAAAGAACATCACCAAGATAAATCATCATGAAACTCACCAAAACCAAAGCATGGGAAAAATGAAATGTTACCTACAAGGGGCAACCAACTAGACTGAGCTCAGATTTCTCAACAGAAACGGTGCAGGCGAGAAGACAGTGGGATGGTATATATAAAACCCTGAAAGAGAAAAATTTCCAACTAAGAATTATATACCCAGCAAAAATGTCCCTCAAATATGATGGTGAATTAGGATATTTCCAGATAAGCAGAAACTAAGGGAATTTGTTAAAGCAAGACCAACTTTACAAGAGAGACTAAAGGAAGTCCTTTGGACAGAGAACCAACAACAGCAAACAACAACTGACCATAAACACACATGATGACATAACCCAGAAACCAACCCAATTATGGAAGTATCTAAAGTAAATAAGCCTACAAGATTGTAAACAGGGAACCAGAGACATCGATTAACAAATATGAGGACAACTACAAACCAAAAACAGGGAAAAAACAGTGTAGTTACAGAACTTCTAAATGGTAAGGAAGTCAAGACAACTGTGAGACAGAATGGACTGTTCTAAACTTGGAAAGAAAATTACAAATTACAGGGTAACTGCCAAGAAAAATGATAAACCTTCATATCAAAATAAAAAAGAGGATCAGTACAAATATTTAGCAAATACTAAAACCAATGGGAGCTCTGGTAGCATAGTGGCTAAGACACTTGCCTGCTAACCAGACGGCTGGCGGTTCAAACCCACCAGCCACTCCTCGGAAGGAAGTTGGGCAATCCTACTTCCGTAGTGATACTGCCTCGGAAACCCAAGGAGGGGTCGCTATGAGTCGGGTTTGACTTGACGGCACATAACAAAAACAACAACAAAACCAATAACAACGAAGGAAGTGATAATACGATTCATAAACAAAATGAGCTCAGCAGAGAAAATTATATGGAACAAGGAAATCAGCAGTACCACAAAAAAGCACGTAACAAAATGACAGCAATAATTACACTGCCAAAAGAGTGAAAAGAGAACCCACAGATTGGGAAAAAAATATTTGGTAATGACATATCTGACAAGGGAATTCTCTCTAAAATTTATATAAAACTACAACACCTCAACAACAAAAAGATTAACAATCCAATTGAAAAATGGGCAGAAGACATGAATAGACACTTCACCAAAGAGGATATTCAGGTGGCCAGCTAATACATGAAGAAATACTCACAATCATTGGCCATCAGAAGATACAAATTCAAAACAACAATGAGATACCACCTCAACCGAGCACTAATGGCAGCATTCAACAAGACAGAAAATAACAAATGCTGGCAAGGACGTGGAGAAATCAGGACTCTCATACACTGCTGGTGGGACTGTCAAATGATATAACCACTGTGGAAAGCAGTATGGTGACTCCTTAAATATCTAGAATTAGAAATACCATTTGACACAGCAATCCCATTACCAGGTATATATCCTAAACAAATGAGAGACAGGACAAGAATAGATATATAGATACCCATGTTCATCGCAGCACTATTTACAATAGCCAAAAGATGGAAACAACCTATGTGCCCATCAACAAAAGAATGGATAACAAAACTATAGTGCATAAACACAACAGAATACTATGCAACACTAAAGAATAACATGAAATCTGCAAAACACCACATAACTTGGAGGACATTATGCTGAGTGAAATAAGTCAATCACAGAGGGACAAATATAGTACTGCTTCATTATGGTAAAAAGCCAAGAAAGGTTTATATATGGAAGGAAACTTTCTTTGTTGGTTACCAGGGGTGGGAGAGGAGGAGAGGAAACACTGCGGGGGTAAAAAAAAATCATACACTGACTCATGTCACTTTAGTTTTGTGCATTTCACAGTACATAAATTATATTTCAATAAAATGTATTAAAAAAGAAAAAAAAAAGCTTAAGGCTGAAGGGAAATAAGGCCACATGAAAACTAGGACCTACAGAAGAAAAAGAATCATTAGAAATGCTTTGTCAGTTTGTTTGCATACATTTTAGAAGGATAGTTTTAGTGGTTTTAAAACTATTTTTTGCTGTCAAAACTTGAAGCTGTTACTTCATTGTTTTCTGCTCTCCATTGTTTCTGATAGAAACTTGCACTGTGAAGGTTAATATTATGTGTCAACTTAACTAGGCTTTAATTTTATGTCCTCTGGCAGACACTAAATAATCATCTTAAAAAGTAATCATTTAAAAAAACAAGACTGTTTAGGCTGATCTGTTAGGTATGTCTAAGAAGCAGGGATTGTACCCAAGACCATGTATAGGGCTGGCAGACAACAGTCCTAGAAGTGTATTTGTAAGAATGACCAGGTGCTTAGGACAAAGGACAAGGTTGTAGTCACTTCTTGGTCACAGCCAGCTACCCAGAGGGACTAAGCAGTTGAACCAGTGGGCTCAGGACCATAGTCACAGCACACATCAAGCTCAGTTGGTGTAACATACTACATAAAGTATTATTCTACCTCCTACTTTGGCGAGTAGCGACTGGGATCTTAAAAGCTTACAAGAAGCCATCTAGATGCAACAATGGGTCTCTCCTCATCCAGAGCAAAGAAGAATGAAGAAAATAAAGATTAATGGAAACAATTAGTCCTAGCTACTGGTACACCATATGATTGCTCAGCCTATATGACTATGAGACCAGAAGAACTAGATGGTGCCCAGCTATCACTGTCAACTACTCAGAAGGGGATCTATGTAGGAGATGCTGGATAGAGAGGGAGAACAATGTAGAACAAAACTCAAAATCATTTGGGGGGAAAAAAAAAGGGAGAGGACCAGGTTGGCTGGTCTGATAGAGCCTGGTAGAACCACTGAGCCCCTAGTTGCCCTTCAGGTCTGGAATTGAACCCACACCTGTGGCTTCTAGCCAAACAAAAGACAGGCATATGAGCTGAACATTTACGTGAGGTAGATACACTCCTTGGAGAGAACAGTCACGGGAGAAAGAAGGGCTGTTATTGTACAGGGAGACAGCTCAGGGAGCAGGAATGAATGGAGGGATGGACATAGGGAAGTGGTAACTATGGGGAGGAAATGCAAAGGGAGCTGTTGCATTGGGGTCAATTGTAGTCAACGTCATGAGACAGGGTTAATGTGAACTGCTGTATGGAAAGTGAATTTGCTCTGTAAACTTTCACCGAAATCACACACACACACACAAAAACAAAACTGTTTAAAGCTAAAATCTTAACACTGTAAAACTGCTGTTTATAATGTCGTGATGTAATTTACATGAGAATATACAGCACAAAAGAAGAGGGTAGTATAAAGATTCATACTATTGCAAGGTTTACCAATTTTTATGTAAATTAACACCATAGTGACACTAGAGTGTGACAAGTTAAAAAATGCATACTGTAATCAGTATAGGATACACACACACACACACACAACATATGTGAAGATACACAGATAAAAAGACAATAGAGGAAAAAAAATGAAAATCAAAACATGAATCATTGATCCCAAAAAAGACAAAATGTAACAGAAGGGAAAAGAATGAGGGACAACATTATTGTAAAAGTTAAGGAAAGGTTTATCTATTTAAGGAAATTTTCTTTGTTGGTTACCAGGGGTGGGAGGGGAGGGGAGGGAACGCTGTTAGATAGATAGAGGTAAGTATTGATTTGGGTGAATAGAAGGGCAATGTACCAAATATGAGTGACCAATATGGCAGCATTGAGGATAAGAAAGACATAGAGAGGTACATGGGAGGTACAGACAACAAATATGAACCCTTTTGTACATACAGTACTGCGTTGTCAGTAAAGGCTAACATGGGTATATGGGTGGATAGATAGGTGGACAAGCTAAACAATTAGGTATGTCTACTGGTAGCATAGTGCCTAAGGCACTTGACTGCTCACCAGAAGGCTGGCGGTTCAAACCCACCAGCCACTCCTCGGAAGGAAGGTTGGGCAATCCTACTTCCGTAGTGATACTGCCTTGGAAACCTAAGGAGGGGTCGCTATGAGTCGGGGCCAACTCGACAGCAAACAACAATATAACAACAACATGAAATGGGGAGTGTATCCAAGATCATATATAGGGTGGGCAGACAATGGTCCTATAAGTTTATGTGAATGATCAGAATTCCCAGGTGTATAGTAGAGCTGACAAGGGGCAAGGTTGTGGTCACTGTTTGGTCACAACCAGCTACCCAGAGGGACCAAGCAGTTGAACCTGCAGGCTTGGGACCACAGTCGCAGGTGACATCAGGCTCAACTGGCATAACATACTATACAAAACGTTGTTTCACCTCCTACTTTGGCAAGTAGCGACTGGGATCTTAAAAGCTAGCAAGCTGCCATCTAGATGCAACGATGGGTCTTTCCTCATCAAGAGCAAAGAAGAAAGAAGAAAACCAAAATTAATGAAAACAATCAGTCCCAGCGACTGGTACACCATCTGATCTGCAACCTATACAACTATGAGACCAGAAGAACTAGATGGTGCCTGGCCACCACTGTCATCCACTTGGAAGGGGATCTATGTAGGAGATCCATGATAGAGAGGGAGAACAATGTGGAACAAAACTCAAAATCATTTGGAGGGGGGATAAAAAAAAGAGGGGGGGACCAGGTTTTCTGGTCCAATAGAGCCTGGTGGAACCACTGAGACTATGGCCCCTAGCTGCCCTTCAGGTCTGGAATTGAACCCACACCTGTACAGGCATATGAGTTAAACATTTACCTCAAGTAGACACACGCCCTGGAGAGAATAATCATGGGAGAAGAAGGAAGGGCTGCTTATGCACAGGGAGAAAGCTCAGGGCACAGGAGAGTATGGAGGGATGGTCACTGGGAAGAGGTAATTATGGGGAGGAAGTGGGAGGGGAACTGTTGCATTGTGGTAAACTGTGGTCAATGACATGAGACAAAGTATACATGAACTGCTATATGGAAAGTGAATTTGCTCTGTAAATCTTCACCCAAATCACAATTAAAAAAAAGAATGAGGGACAAAATGTTAAACTTTAATATAACAATATCAATAATTAAATATAAAGGTGAAAAAAATGTCAATTAAGAAGGAATGGCTGATAGACTCAATAAAATAGATGGCATGACCCAATTATATGCCATCTATAAAACAAAAAACTAAAAAAGAAAAAAACTCACTGCCATCGAGTTGTTTCCAATTTATAGCAACCCCCACTGGATTTCTGAGGCTGTAAATCTTTACGGAAATAGAACACCCAGCCTTCCTTCCGTGGAGCAGCTGGTGGGTTTGAATTGCTGACCTTCCTGTTAGCAGTCAAGTGTCTTATACACTACACCACCAGAAGCTCCTTAGCTATAAAATACCCTCCCTTAAATACAAAGACATTTATACAGGTTGAAAGGAAAAGAAGAAAAAATATTTGATAAGCAAATAATAGTAAGAAAGTTGAAATCACCATATTCATATCAGACCAAAGAGACTTGAGTAAAAGAAATATTTTCACAAATAAAAGACATTTGGTATATATACATCTAATAACAGAGCTTTAGACTATGTAATGTAAAAACTAACAGTACTAAAGGTAAATATATACAAATCCACAAATATAATTGGAAATTTTAACAATCATTCTCAGTAATTGATGAATTGATGGAGCTAGTCAAAATAAAACAAAAAAGAACCAGGTACAGAAGATGTGAACACTATAGCTACTTTCACCAAACTGACATATACAAACCGAAATGATCAACTATTTTTTCAAGTGCACATGAAATGCTCATCAAGACTGACCACATTGTGGAGCTTCTATACATTTAGTAGGATTGAAATGATATAAAATATTTTCTTTGATCATAGCAAAAGTAAACTAAAAGACAAAAATAAAGTATCTGGAAAATCCCTATATATTTGCCCTATTAAATGGAAGGGAAAAGAGAAACTGTATTGACATGAATGGAAATGAAGACAAACTACTAAAATTAATTGGATTCTGCAAAATCAGGATTTATGAGAAATTATTTTATAGTTTTAAATGTTTATGGTGGGAAAGATGACTGAAACTGAATAATCTAACTTTCTAACTTAAGAAGCGAGATAAAAAGGAACAAAATAAACTCAAATTAAGAAAGGAATAATTAAAAGATCTGAAAAGTACACCAAGATGACTAACTGATAAAAATCAACAAAATTAAAAGTTGATTTTTTTTTTCCCAAAAGTTGATTGTTTGAAAACATTAACAAAATTAGTAGAACCATAGCAATGAAAAGAAATGTCACTAAAATTCTTCAAGGTTTTAAAAAGATAAAGAATGAAATGAACAACTTCACCCCCACACAAAAATGAAGTAAGACAAAATATGTAGTCATTGAAAAATTCACTATACCAGATATTACCACTACTGAATCCTCAGACACTAAAAAAGGAAATATTATGAAAAATTTCATGTCAACACATTTTAAAAAGTTAAGATTAAATGTACAAAAATCTTCAAAGATACAACTCTGAGACTGACATAAAACAAAACAGAAAAAGTGAAATTCTGATATTTCTTATCAAAAAACTTCTCACAAAGAAAACAAGAGATTTAGTTTTGATGGTAAATTCATTCACATATTTAAGGGAAAAATAATAGCAGTTCTGCACAAAGTTTTTAAGAAAACACTGAAGGAGGGGGAAATTACTTACAACTTATTTTTTGTAAGCTACCAAAAGTAGATATCAAAATCTGACAAAGACATTTTAAGACTAAAATCCTTCCTGAATATAAACAAATACCCCTTAAGAAAATATTAATTAAACCAAACACAGCACTGTATACAAAGGAGTACCTCAGGAATGGAAGGTTGAATTAACATTAAACAAACAAACAACAGAAAAGTAACTTAAAACAATAACAGAATAACAAAAATCAATCATCTAAAACAGATGCTGAAAAAGCTCATGACAAAAGCATTCAATTAGAAAACGGGCAAAACATTTAAATAGACACTTCACAACAGAAGCTACAGAAATAGCTACCAACACATGAAAATATACTTTAGCATCATTAGTACAGAAATGCAAATTAAAATCACAATGATATATAATTATACAACCAACTAGAATAGCTAAAAGTGGAAAGAAAAAACAAAAAAACTGAGTATTGACTGTTGGCAAAGATGCGGAACCTCTGGAACAAGCGGATGGGAATGTAAAATGGTACGATCACTTAGAAAACCGTTTGGCAATTTCTTATAAACATACACTTACCATACTACTTAGCAATTTCACTTCTAAGTATTAGCAGAAGTAAAGGCAAAACACACAAAAGATCTGGACATAAGGCTTCTCAGCAGCTATATTCAAAACAGCCAAACACTGGAACCAACCCAAACATGTATCAACAGGTGAAGAGATCAAAAATGCAGTATAAATGAATACAGTACACATCTATCCAATGCAACAGTACTCAGAGTACTCAGTAATGAAAAGGAACAAAGGACTGGTATATGCAACAGCATGGATGTATACCAAATACATATTTTAACAAAAGGAACAAGACAGAAGCATACAAATTATATAACTCCATTTTTAAAAACTTTTTTGTTGTTGCTATGTGCCATCCAGTTGGACCCGACTCATAGTGACCCCTCCTTGGATTTCCAAGGCATTATCTCTACAGAAGTAGACTGCCCCATCTTCCTTATGAAAGACAAATCTAATCTACAACAATAGGAAGCAGATGTATTGTTGTCTGGCCTTAGGATATAATGTAGGGATGGCTAGGAAAGAGCACAGGTGTTGAAAATATTCTCTATATCTTGATGGCAGTACACGTATTTAGCCTTTTGGAAAAACCTGTCAAAATGGAAGACAATGATGGCTGCCTAGATTACTATCTTCTAAGGTTTCCTCCAACATTACAAAAACCACACCAACAGCATAACTTGAAAACAAAGAATCCAAAAACCACAGCAAGAGCATACTTAAAAACAAAGACTATCCACATAAAGTATAAAATGAAAAAGAAAAATAATAAACCTCGGGACACGTGTCTAGTCCTCCAGTACCCTGCCCTCTCCCAACTTACCCTCACCCTTTGGTAAGCAAGCAAAAGAATATTGAGAAAAAATGCAGAAAACAAAAACATGAGATCTATTGGCAGGCATAAGGATAAAATGATAAAATATACTACTAGCAGAAAGACTAAATACACTTCAAGTCAAAAAGGTATTTTGATATATGAAAGCATGGTTACAGGAAAGGGACTTAAAAAAGCACATCTGACTTAGAACTGGTAGTGTTTGAAATGTGTAGCTTCTCGGGGAGAAAAAAGGCACACATGCCAAAAAGACAGAGAAACAGATTTTGGTAAAGGGACAAGATGCAAAAGGAGAAAATTTAAAGTGCTGCAAATCAAAAAAGAACCAAACAGTTTTCCAAGGGTAAACAGATGCAAAGGAAAACCTGTTAAAAAGCACTAAACAACCAAAGAAATGAAAATGAGATAAAGAAGATGTAGAAAAAGGGTCAAAGAGACAAAGCAATGGAAATGAAAGAGGAAATGAAGAAATAAAACCCATACTATTGCATTCACTGCCAAAGAAACACAAAACAATGT
This sequence comes from Orycteropus afer afer, assembly GCF_000298275.1. NCBI lineage: Eukaryota > Metazoa > Chordata > Mammalia > Tubulidentata > Orycteropodidae > Orycteropus > Orycteropus afer. The sequence continues at coordinate 5,089,592 of NW_006921617.1, forward strand.
AATAGAACAAATATTTAAGACTATCATTCAAGGCAATTTTTTTTATAAATTACAAAACAGCAGAATCTACAGGCTGAAAGGGTCAATTGAAAACTAGGAAAACGATGGTAGAATGATCATCTTTACAATATATCCTAGTGTAAAATTATTAAATTTGAAATATAAACTTTAAAATCTTCAGGCCTTCAGACAAAAAGATCAAATGTAATAAAAAGAACATAGAAACCAGAGAAATACTGGTGTATCATCTTAAAAAAAAATGCAATACAAAAAGAGCAATCGAAAGTTTTATATCCAGCCAAGCTGTCCTACAAGTATCAAAGACACTGAAAATAGTTTCCAACATAGAAGTTAAAGAATTCTGTACCTATGAATGTGTTTTTCTTCTTTAAGAGTTTGTTTTACATTCAACGTAACACATACATTTAGTTTCATTCACCATTTGCCATGTCCAACCCTAACCCAGTCTCCTCCCCTCCCTACCCTGTAACCTTCCCCCTGTGCCCCTCATATTTATGCACTCCTATTTGTCCTGCATTTCCTCAGTTTGAATGCTGGTCCTCTGGTGTCCCATGGTCTATCGCTCTAAGGGATGTATTACCATAGAGTATGTAGGGTGTGTCATCCTGGGTTGAGTGGTCTGTGTGTACATCTTGTTAACTACTGGGCTGAGAGCCTTCCCCTGGGGGTGAGATTCCTTCCAGGCACAGAATGTATTCTAGGGCCACAGTACTGGGAATCTCACCAGATTTCATCTGACCAGTAATTCTGATCATTATTGAGTTTTTGGATTTTGGTCCACGTTTTCCCTCCCACTCTATCCAGTATCTCCAGATTTGATCCTTTCCTGAGTGGTTGGCATTGGTAGTCGGGCACCATCTAGTTCTTCTGGTCTCAAGGGTCATTGTGTCTTAGGGCTGATTGCTTCTAAATGCCCCCCCCCTTTTTTTTGCGTTCTTCTTCACTTCCGATGCTAGGAGACCGTTAGCTACATCTTAGATGGCTGCTTGAAAGCTTTTAAGATCCTATGAATGTTTCCTGAGGAATCGACTAGCAAATGACCTTCATTGGCCAAGAAATGAATGAGGAGATTTCAGAAAGAGGTCAGAAAGTAAATAGCTTAATGTATTTTTGTAAAAGTAGACCTATGACTAAAACATAGGTGGAAATTAGAAAGAAGACTAATGAATAAATGTTACATGTTGTGCAAGGCAGAAATAATGTGACTAAAAATGGGAAAAGATAGAGAAAGAAGAAAGTAGAACATGCACACACTAATAGTTTATACAAGCAGTGGATGAGAATTAAAAAGTATCAATAAACAAAGCACAAATCAGAAACTGTACAACTTCTAGAAGAAAATATAAGAGAAAAAAATCTTTGTAACCTTACGGTACAAAAACATTTTTTAGATGTGAAAACCACAATCTATTAGAGAAAAATTAGTGAATTGGACTTCCATCAAAATAAAAAATACTGTTAAGAGAATGAAGAGATACTCCACAGATAGAGAAAATACTTGTAAATCACTTATCTGGCCAAAGGCTTATATCTTGAATATATTTTAAAAAAACTCTCAAACCTTAACAATAAGAAAACAGAGAAACAGAAAGAAAAAATGGGCAAAAGATTTGAACAAACACTTCACCAAAGAAATTACATGTGTAGCAAATAAACACATACTCTCACTATCTTTAAAGAAATGCCAATTAAAACCAAAATAAAATACGTCAAACACAGCTATCAGAAAAGCAAAAATCCAGAAAACTGACAATATCAAGTGTTGACAAAGCTATGGAGCACACAGGAACTCTCATCATTGCTTGTGGGAATGTAAATTGATACAGTCACATTTTGGAAAACAGTCTGGTAGTTTTTAAAACGTGAGACATACACTTACCATATATGATCAATCACCCTTAGATCTATATGTGAGTGTATGGGAGGAAATGATACAAGGAAGAGGTAACTATGGGGAGGATTATTTTTTAAAAAAGAGAGCTGTTGTATTGTGGGGAATTACAACTAAAGTCATGAAACAAAATGTGTATGAAATGCTGTATAGAAAATGAATTTGCTCTGTAAACTTTCACCTAAATCACAGTAAAAATATTTTTTAAAAATCTGCACGTTTATTTTTATACCAGTTTTCTATAAATGATCAAAAGCTGGAAAAAAACACAAATATCCTTGAATAGGACAATAGATAAATGAATTTAAATTCACACAATGGAATATTTCTTAGCAATGAAACAGTCTTCTAATATTCAAACCAACAGGGATGAATAGCAAAAATATGCTGTACATAATGTAACATTCCATTTACAGAAGTTTGAGAGCAGACAAAAATGATACATGGTGAAGGACATAAGAATAGTAGCTGACAGAGGCAGAATACAGAGATGACTCATTTGAAAGGTGTCTAAAGGTGATGCACATGTTAAATATGTTGATTTGTATTTAATTACACAGGCATATACATATATCTTAACATTTGTGAACTTTACTGCTTATAAATTATACTCACTGAAATACTATTAGTTTTTTTTTTTTTAAAGGCATCAATATATTTATTTTATTTCAGCATTATTCTCTGTCATCATTTTTTTTCTCTTAATACTTCTTCCTTAAACCAGATCAAGTTTTAACTGTTATGTTTACCTGAAGGATGATGTTCCATTCTCTTTTACTTTATTTTTCTGAAGAGGAGATGCTTGAAGAGACAGAATTTTATTTTCTGGCAGGGTTATTTGCTTTAGAATAGAAGCTATAAAAATAAAAAAAGAGAAGAAAGTAGAACAAAAAAATACAATGATGCCACATTAGGAAAAATTTAAGACAACAGCTTTTAATATATATAATATAGTCAAAGAAAAGTTCAATTTGCCCTTGAATTATGTTGAAATTGAAACATAGCAATGAATTTGCTCTCTGCGTAAGGAATTATTTCTATAAAATAAAGACCTCTCCATTTCTTTTTATGTGACTTTCAAACTATCTAAAGAATTGACAGCATTATAAAAAATCAAGCACAAAAGGTGACTAAAACATGTAATAGTATTTAACTTATATTATTAAGATTTTAAAAACACATAAATGTCCGCCTAACTTACATATGTAGGACTGATTTTCAAAGTTAAAGGACTACATTTTAGAAAGGAATAAGGCTATAATAAAATTAAAAAATACTTATTTACTAGTAGACTGTTTTAGCTAATTACAGAATACCATGAGTAGTTGCCTCTTTCACCATAAAACAACAGACACCTCCAAAAAGTGGCTACGAAAGCACAAAGAGTGTAACAAGTAGTTATCTTTCAGTCTTCTTGCGTTGGTGCCAATTTTAAACACCAATGCTCTCTTCTCTTAACACAACAAAAAATTGAGTACAAAAATTCCACAGTGTTTCAAACCCAGTGTTGTGGGCAGGTACAGGGGTACAGGCCAGGTTACCTGGAGAAAATTGACTGGTCGATATTACAGTGTCGACTGGCTTTTGTCCAGATTTCTGAATGGTCAATGCTGAAGAATGAGAAAGTGCAGTCACTTGTTTTGTGATCCCTCCTGAAGGCTGTTGGACTACCTGAAACAATGAGAACTATCACTACACATTCAACTAAACCTAGTGAAGAAGAGACTTTCAGTACTTTCAACAGTAACAACAAATTATGATCACCCAACTATCAATTTATCTACACACACATACACCTTCAGCTTAGTGTAATAAGAAAGGATATTTAAAATTTTATGCATGAAAATTATCTTGTCCAAAAATGAAAACATGACTACTCATAAATTATTTATTATTTTTTAGAGCAGAATTCAAATTTCCACTTCATATAACCCAATTTAAGTTTGGATCCTGTTGGAACTGAACTGTGTTCCCTAAAAATGTGTTGTAAATCCTAACCCATGTACCTGTGGTTATAATTCCATCTAGGAATGGATTTTCTTTGTTCTGTTAATAAGGCAATATTAGTATAAAGTGCCTTAAATCAATCTCTTCTGAGAGATTTGAGATTAAACAAGCAACAAAGCCATCAAGCACAAATGAGGGAAGACAGATGCTACATCATAAGATCTTCAGGGAACCAAGAAACAGAAGGTGACAAAAGACAAGGACATTTCCCTACAGCCAACAGAGAGAAAACGCTTTTCCCTGGCACCCTGAATTTGGACTTCTAGCTTCCTGAACAGTGAGAAAATAAATGTTTGTTAAAACCACTCGTAGTATTTGTTACAGTGGCAACAGGTAATTAAGACAGATCCTACCTCATCCTTTAACTTATCCTGGAAATTTTAAAACATACACAAAAAGAGAGAGAATAAAATGAAACCCCCTATACCTTTACCTAGCTTCAACAATGATTCATTCTTGACCATCCTTGTTTCATTTATGGCCCTAACCACTTCCTTGTAACTCTCCATTATTTTAAAGCAAATCACAGTTGTATATCTTTTTACCCACAGATGTCCTAAAACATAACCCTAAAAGATGATGACTTTTTATGTGTTGTTTTTAAAAGGCCTCTTCTTAAACAACTTTTTGAAAAATGACAATGCTAAAGACATTCTCTAAGATAACATAATTCAAGAAATATAGAGGATAAAGCATAGGGACAACAGAAAAAAAAATTATAATAGTAATCACAAACTCACTGTTGTTGAATCGATTCCAACTTACAGCGACACTACTTGACAGGGTAGAACTGTCCCACAAGGTTTCCAAGGCTATGAATCTTACACTGTTAAGGACTGTTAAGACTACAAGGCTATCAGTCAAGACTGCCATGTTTCTCTCACACATCGTTTCATGTGTTCAAACCACCAGCATTTTGGTTCCCAGGCAAGCACTTTAACCACTGTGCCACCAGGGCTCCTAAAATTGTAATAGCAGACTCCAATTTTTAGCTTCAAAGAAAAAGGAAAAAACAGAACAGCACAGATTCTTTTTCTCACTTCAAAGAAGCAACATAGTCACCATATATTTGAGCCAGCTATTGATAGTGAACTATTTAGAAGTCCTTAAACTTACAGATGGCTAACAAAAATTAGTCTTGTTAGGAGATGAAATACTGAACAGAGTTTGAGAGAGATAATTTGCTTTGATTTTCTAACTTTTACAAATATAAATCTAATGAGTACTACTAAAAAAAAAAAAAAAAACTCACAAGAATCACAAAATATCCTAGGAAGTAATCCTACAGGAATTATTGCTCCTATAAAGAAATTATTCGGAGCTCTGGTAGCATAGTGCCTAAGGCATGTGACTCCTAAACAGAGGCTGGTAGTTCAAACCCACCAGCCACTCCTTGGAAGGAAGACTGGGCAATCTACTTCCGTAATGATACTGCCTCAGCAACCCAAGGTGGGGTCGCTGAGTCGGGGCCGACTCGATGGCACATAACAACAACAACATAGAAGAAATATAAATTGAAAATAATTTAATACACATCATTCTTTGAGACTAGACAAAAACTCCTGGAAAAAAAAAAAAAGCATTTCTATGAAGTAGAGGTCATACTCATGTACTGTAAAGCACTAGGAATCAGACTTAAATTTTACAAAATAATAAACATTCAGAGTCCTACTTACCCATTCAGAGTGAAACGTAACAGAAACACCACTAATTCAGAGTGAAACATAACAGAAACGCTACTAATAATTACTGCTTATCTCTCTATTGTTTGTATTTTCTTTCTTGATATCCTTTATTATTCTTTTCAGTATAAAGATGTTGTTGTTGTTGTTGTTATGTGCCGTCAAGTCGGCCCCGACTCATAGCGACCCCTCCTTGGGTTTCCGAGGCAGTTATCACTACGGAAGTAGGATTGCCCAACCTTCCTTCCGAGGAGTGGCTGGTGGGTTTGAACCGCCAGCCGTCTGGTTAGCAGGCAAGTGTCTTAGCCACTATGCTACCAGAGCTCCCCAGTATAAAGATAGTAATAAAATATTATTAAATAACTATTTGCAAGACAGTCTTCATACCATTTTTGATGCCTACACAAATATATAACACAATGTTTTGAGCTGGGACTTAACAATCCCAATCTTGCTCCATCTTCATAACTGAAACACCCAGGGCAGCATATATATGTCATCTAATCTAAAAAAATACGGGTACCATACACCTGTCGAAGGCTGGTAGTACAAACCCACCAGCCACTCCGCAGAAGGAAGACTGGACAATCTACTTTGGTAAAGATTTACTGCCTCGGAAACCCAAAGGGGGTCGCTATGAGTCGGAATCAACTCAATGGCAGTGAGTTTGGTTTCTTATACACCTGCACACACCTGCCAAGCAAAATAGAATACAATAAGTGAGAAGTATAGAAGAATACATCAGTGTTCTTTAAAATAAAGTCCTATTTAAAACGACAGTTATTACTGCATCTCATAGAGACTAAAATTATCTTAGATAGACATTGGCCCACAGAAGAGCTTTGACTTGGCAAGTAAGAGAATAAGCTATTATGCTTGGGAAAAAAAAAAAAAATTACACATTCTCCTTCTAAAGAACTTCTAGAATTATGGAAAGAAAGGCAAAGGATTTTCTCCTGACATTCCAAGTTCTAATTGTCCTATTTAGGATATTAACATAAATTAATCTTATAGTATTTTATATACAAACTACAAGTCAAGCACATAACAACAACAACAATAGAGAAACACTACATGATATTCTTTAGCTGGGAATCAAACAAATCTGTCCTCGAAGAAGTATAGCCAGAATACTCCTTGGAAGCAAAAATGGCCAGACTTCATCTCACCTACTCTGCTCATGTTGTCAGAAGGGACCATTCCCTGTAGAAAGTTATCATGCTTGGAAAAGTGGAGGATCAGCGAAAAAGCGGAAGACCCCCAACAAGATGGATTGACAAAGTTGCTTAACGATGGGCTCAAGTACAGCAAGGACTGTGAGGATGGCGTACAACTGGGCAGTGTTTCCTTCTGTTGTACACAGGGTCACTAAGAGGCAGAGCCAATTCGATGGCACCTAACAACAACAACATGATCTTAGAATGGGAGAAAGATTACTTAAAGTCACTTTTCCTAAATTCTACAAGGAAAAGAAGCAAAGAAATGTAAATATGGATTAAACATGTAGAGGAGAACACCCCTCACTTTGTTCTCCCTGTCTTTCAATCCCATCCACTCCTCTCTTCATAAATATGTAGCAATACTGATCTCTAAAATACTCAAGTAGCATAAGTACATAAAGCTTTTAGAATTGGTGTTGTTGTTGTTGTTGTTATGTGCCGTTGAGTTGGACCCGACTCATAGCGACCCCTCCTTGGGTTTCCGAGGCGGTATCACTATGGAAGTAGATTGCCCAACCTTCGTATCATAACACTATAATTCAGTATGTGATTACTAACTACACTCATTAAGGTCCAATTCCAGAAAATAGAGGGACTCAAAGCAAATTATAGTATAAAAGTCAGGAAATAGATGTAAATCATCATGTGTTTCTCAGGAACGGCCAATGTGTGTGGTTCTTGTGCCACTATTCTCCATCTTCTAGGACAATGGCATATAACCTAAGTCCCAGTACTACTTCCAACTAAACTTACTGGATGTATAGTAAGTTTAGAATCTTAACAATGCTCTACCAAAATCCTATCATGGGAGTTGAAATTTACTTGCCATGCCTAATCTACACTAAAACTCAAGTTTGGTAAACCTCAGAATATGCTTTTCCTTTAAATTAAAGGGTTTTTCTAAACACTTTAAAATTTGCTCAAATGAATTCCATATTATATTACCAGCTTTTATGGGAATAAGTAAATGTTGTTTCAGGTGAAAAAACCTATACATTTCTGTTTTAAAAAAATTAAAATGTGCTTACTGTATGATTCCACCTCAGTTCTGGGTAGTGGAAAACTAACCTATGAGAGAATTACACTGAGTTATTGCTTTTGAGAGAACAAGGGTGCAGACTGACTGAGAAGTAGGAATGAGGGAACTTTCTGCAGTGGTGATAGGGCCCTATTTCTTGACAAGGAAGATTTGTGTTACACAGGGAATGCACTATCAAAATTTATCCAATAGTACACTTCGGATATGTGCATGTCATTGTATGTAAATTTTACCTAGAAAAAAAAAAAGTAAACAAATATTGAATTTAGTTAATGATATGCATGTTTAAATATTTAGGAAAAAGTCTTTGAAATGTATTTAAAAATTAAAATGGATAGCTGAATAGATACATGATGAAGCAAATGTAGCAACTACAAAGAATCTTGGTGATTAGTATTATAGAGTTGTTCACTTTTCTATATTCTATGTTTTCTTCAACTTTTCCATGTTCAAAACTTTTTGTAATAAAACATTTTCATAAATAATGTTAAATAACAGGGCATGTACACTGTAAATGCAGACTCTAGTTTTTTTCTTTTTGCATAAATTCTAATATACCCATACCAAACTAAAATGAGTTCAATCTCTCTCTTCACTGAACCCTTCATTAAACCAAAAAAAAAAAAAAAAACCACCAAACTCACTACCATCGAGTCGATTCCGACTCACAGTGAACCCCACTGGGTTAGCAAGGCAGTAAATCTTTACATAAGTAGATTGCCCCGTCTTCCTTCCATGGAGTGGCTTGTGGGTTTGAACCACTAACATTCTGGTTAGCAGTCAAATGCCTTTGGCACTAAGCCATGAGAGTTTGAACCTTTCATTAGTCCTATTTAAAAAAAGAATGAAATAAAACATCTGAATCCCACCTCTCTTCTCATTCTTATGGCATAGTGCCTAAGGGTAACCAGAAGGCTGGCGGTTCAAACCCACCAGCCACTCCAGCCACTCCTCGGAAGGAAGGTTGGGCAATCTACTTCCATAGTGATACCACCGCCCAGGAAACCCAAAGAGGGTATTCTGGTTACCTAGTGCCGCTCTGACAAGAAATATACCACAAACGGGATGGCCTCAACAAACAAGAGTTTATTCTTACAATTTGGAGGCTTTGAATCCAAGTTCAAAGTGCCAGGATCTAAGGGCTGGGTGAAAGCCCCTCAACCTTGGGGTCCACCTCTGCCTCCTGCTCCCGGCCCACTAGAGCTAGAGGTGTTTCTACACTCAGACAACCACTGGCTGCTGAGGCTGAGAAGCCCCAAGGTTGATAAGGAAAAAGGCACAGTCCCAATGATACCAAACCACACAGCAGGCCATTACCTTAAGTCCATTTGTAAGTTCCAAGGTTGGCAGAGCATAGTAGGCTGCTGAGCAACGACACGGCTATATGCAGGGTCCAAGTGTGCCATAAGCTAGACACCATTCCCAAGGCTTCTCCTTATATACAGGAAGCAGACCATATCCCAAAGGCAGCTACTCAGCTGCTTGTGGTAGATCCCATCATGGAGATGACTGCCAGTCTCATCAGGCAAATAACTACCACCAGCTGCCCAGCCACTCAACCAGGCACAGCCAAGTTGACACAAAAACATAACCAACCACAGAGGGGTCGCTATGAGTTGGATCCGACTAGACAGCAGCAGGGACTTTGGCTTTTTTTTTTTTTTTTTGGTCTCACTCTTATAAGGAAGGAAAGAAAAGAAACTGCTTAAATCTTAATACTAGTAGTAGGACAGTCCAATCAGCCACTGAGGGTCAATTGCTTCAATAAATAAAATAATTACTGATGCTTTTCTTCTCCTACTCAATTTTTATTTCAACTTCTCAACAAAAATGCTGACCATAAGGATGCTCAAACCAAAATCAAACTCACTGCCACTGAGTTAATTCCAACTCATAGCAACCCCCATAGGGTTTCCAAGGCTCTAAATCTTTACAGAAGGAGACTTCCTCATCTTTCCTCTGAAGAGCAGCTGGTGGGTTCAAACCATCGACCTTTGCTTAGCATTAGATGCCTTAACCACTACATGACCAGAATTCCTTACAAAGATGCTAAGCGCCTGTAATTCATACCCTGAAAATATTTCTCCTTATCCACTGATAACTGGAAAGTCAGAGACATTTGGCAGACTTAAGTCTCACTGATTATTTCATATAAAACGTATGTTATAAATTCTCTGAAGATTTCTCCCAATTCAAAATAATTGGTTACAAGAGAAAATATGATTCAAGATTAACAAAAAAAGTTTTATATTCTAAATCAAGTTATTAGCTCAGTTTTATTTCAATACAATGAAAGTTACTATATTAGTAATGCATTAATAACTTTTTTTCCTTATAGTAACAAAGTCTTACTATCTGGAGAGTGATAGTTCAATGTACTTGGCCATTTATTTACTAATGTCTACAATGCTACTAGGGAAGATATGCAAGTAATCCAGCCACTTGAAGAAATACGTATTTTAAAGATGAAAAATATTTGTAATAACTGTAAAACTCCCTGCCTTATCTCCAAATGTAAATTCTTAAAGGCACCCAAGTAATAAACAAATACAAAACTACTAATAACATGTAGTTTATTTTCCAAAATTATTGCCTTAAAAAAAAAAAAAAAGAAAGAAAACCAAAATTATTGCCTTTTTTGTCAAAAATTAAGACTAGATAATTTGAATTAATTTTCTCATTCACCAAAATTATTCACACATGCCGTGGATTTAAGAGGCTTTATTTTTAAACTTCTGAGTGATAATTAGTTCTCAAAATTTAAAAATGATTAGACTTTTTGTGCTTTTGCTATAAATTAAGTCAGCTTTTTATCTTTTGCTCATTAAAGTTAAAATATTAAGTTAAATTTAGCTTTTGCTCAATCATTAATGAAATCGCTTCTTCACAAATGTCCTAAGGAAAACCTTCTAACATCTAGACTCCTGAAGAGTTTCTATTTTATTATTTAAATATCATCAGTAGTCTATAATCCAAACCATCACTCTTTAACTTTTAAAGAAACGACTCAAAGATAAAAATGTTAAACTCAATATTTGTAGTTCGAGTATATAACATCATGTAACAAAACTACCATGCCAGAAATGACAGATGGCCAAGAAGATTAACCACTTACAAGAACTGAATTTTTAGATGAAATACCAAGAACTACCAATTAGTTCCATATTCAGTATTACAAGCATTTGTAGATCAAAATACAAAAAGCCACTACACTATTGGTAGTAAATAAAAAACTAACTAAAAGAAATTGTGAACAATTCTTAACAACTAAGTTAATTTACTTAAATGAGAACATTAGCAAAGCCCAAGAAGACAATGAACAATCATCAGTGAGAAACGAAAGATAAGGTGCAGTGACAAACTAAAATTTTATAAGAGGGAGGCCTCTTCAATCAAAGATAAAAATGCATCATTACATAAGATAATAAGTAATAGTATTATAAAACCTAAATCTTGCAACGGTAAATTGGGAATATTCTTTTTATAACTTTATAATCTGTCATTAAATAAAATACTCCTACACTATTTTTCAAACCATTACTGGAAACTATGTCCTGAATTGCATGGACCACAGATTTAATCCAGTATGTTAATTCTCCTACCTTAAATGATTATTTGCCCTATTTCTTTCATGCTGCATATGATACTTCATGATGTTTTTAACTCCTGACTTTCTCCTCCTTGCTTAGACCTCAGATTAAATTGGACTATGGCTTACAATCAACCCAAAGATGATATTCTTAAATTGTTTTCAAACTTGAGTAATAGTAAATTAGGTGATTTGAAAGGATACTCTAGTTCAATACTCTCTGTGGCATATTACCATACAGTTCGGATGCCCCATGTACATTGTAATGCATCTTTAGCATCTAGCTGCTGAGTTTTGTCATTTTAAATAGCCAGGTATAAATGCTAACATCAAATATGTTCACTAAAACTAAAACAAACAAAGTACAGGGAAAATTAAATTATCCCACATTCTTTTCAGAATGAAAGCAGGAAATTATAAATTAAAAAAAAAAATTCTCCATTAGATTTTTCTATTATATTTTTTCTTGGTGGAAATTATTTCTAATATATAGCAGGTTGAATATCCAAAGTTTAAATACACTCTTAAGATACTGCCAGATAGAGTTTTCTGTTTCAGGGCACACCAGAAACCTAGAACACCAAAACCTAGGACACCTTGCCAGGACACCAAAACCAAAGAAAAAGACACCAGATTCTAATCTCAGATCTTAATTGACTGCCACTGGAAAAAGTCACTTAAAATTCTGGATTCTCAGTTTTCTCCTTGCCCCTGCCTTATCATAAAATTATTTTAAAATCCATTGTACATACATGACATACTTTTAAAACCTTACATTAACAATAAAGTATTACTTCAGTTTAGGGGACTATCTGCTACAGATACTCACTAAAGATTAGCACTGATTCTGTGAAGGCAAACACTGATACACGGGTAGACAGATGAGTGCACAGGCTGAACTATTAGGTATGCCTATGTAAGGGGGAAAGTTGCCACTTCTCGGAAGGAAGGTTGGGTGCTTCTGTAGTGATACTGCTTCAGAAACCCAAGGAGGGGTCGCTATGAGTGGGGTCCAACTCAACGGCACCTAAGAACAACAACATGTAGTGGGGAGTGGGCCCAAGATCATGTATAGGGTTGACAGATAATGTTTCTACATGTGTATCTGTATGTTCTGTAAGAATTCCCAGGTGTATAGGAGAGCTGTGAAGGGGCAAAGTTGTCATTTCTTGGCCACAGCCAGCTACCCAGAGGGACTGAGTAGTTGGAACTGTGGGTTCGGGACCATAGTCGCAGGGAACATAAAGCTCAACTGGCATAACATACTACAAAAAACAATGCTCTACATCCTACTTTGGCAAGTAGCAACTGGGATCTTAAAAGCTTGCAAGCAATGGATGAACTTGGAGAACATTATGCTGAGTGAAATAAGTCAAACACAAAAGTACAAATATTGTATTAGTCCGTTATTATAAAAGTTAAGGAAAGGTTTATCTGTAGAAGGAAATTTTCTTTGTTGGTTACCAGGGGTGGGAGGGGAGGGAAGGGAATGCCATTAGATAGATAGAGATAAGTATTGATTTGGGTGAAGAGAAGGGCAGTGTACCAAAGGTGAGTGACCAATATGGCACCACTGAGAATGAGAAAGACATAGAGAGGTACATGGGAAGTACATACCACAAATATGAACCGTTTTGCACATACAGTAATGCATTGTCTGTGAAGGTAAATATGGGTATATGGATAGATAGATGGGTGGACAGGCTAAACGATTACGTATGTCTATGAAATGGGGAGGGTATCCAAGAACATATATATGGTTGGCAGACAATGGTCCTATGAGTTTATGTGAATGATCAGAATTCTCAGGTGTATAGTAGCGCTGACAAGGGGCAAGGCTGTGGTCACTGCTTGGTCACAGTCAGCTACCCAGATGGACTGAATAATTGAACATGCGGGCCTGGGACCATAGTCGCAGGGGACATCAAGCTCAATTGGCATAACATACTATACAAAACATCGCTCCACCTCCTACTTTGGTGAGTAGCGACTGGGATCTTAAAAGCTAGCAAG
>NW_006921617.1:5103298-5105138 GCF_000298275.1 Orycteropus afer afer
GGTGGAACCACTGAGACTATGGCCCCTAGCTGCCCTTCAGGTCTGGAATTGAACCCACACCTGTGGTTTCCAGCCAAACAAAAGACAGGCATATGAGTTAAGCATTTACCTCAAGCAGATACACTCCTTGGAGAGAACAATCATGGGAGAAAGAAGGGCTGCTTATGCACAGGGAGACAGCTAAGGGGGCAGGAGTGTGTGGAGGGAAGGACAGTGGGAAGAGGTAACTATGGGGAGGAAGCGGGAGGGGAGCTGTTGCACTGTGGTAAACTGCGGTCAATGTCATGAGACAAAGTATATGTGAACTGCTGTATCCAAAGTGAATTTGCTTTGTAAATCTTCACCCAAATCACAATTAAAAAAAAAAAAAAGCTTGCAAGCAGCCATCTAAATGCAATGATGGGTCTCTCCTTGTCCAGAGCAAAGAAGAATGAAGAAAACCAAACATGCAGGGAAATAATTAGTGCAAGTGACTGGTACACCATATGATCCCTCAGCCTATACGACTATGAGAGCAGAACTATATGGTGCCCAGCTACCACTGTCAACCACTCGGAGAGGGATCTATATAGGAGATCCTAGATATAGTGGGAGAACAATGTGGAACAAAACTGAAAATCATTAAAAAAAAAAAAGGGGGTTCAAAATGGAGTCTCACCAGTGAGCAGCACGCTTTTTCCCTCTGGCATCTAAGGCCTTGGAAAACTAGGCACAACAGTTTGAATTAGGAACTTTGGTGCTCTGAACAGCTCACTGAATCAGAGTGCACCAAACACAAAAGACCAGAATTAGAGGAAAGGCACAGGGAGATTATTTAGGAAAGAGCTACTGACGGAGGATGGACAGGCACCCGAGAGAGGCATTGGAAACTTTCCTGGGGCAGTCACTGTCTGCCGAGCAAGGGAAGCCACCTGAGATCCCCAAAACAAGAAGGAAGACACCTTGTAACAGCATATTAGCGAGCACTCTAATATTCCAGCGGGCAGCGGCAGAGACCTGCCTCAAGCAGCTGATTTGGTCGGTAATTTGGGTCATCTGGGTGCTGGCGAGCACAGACACCTCCTCTGAGATTTGGCGGAGAACTCACTGTAGTGACAGGAAGGCTAGCTCCCTCCCCTCCCAGCAGGCCACAGAGTGGCCTGGGATAAGACTGGGAGACACTGTGCTTTTCTCTGTCACAGAGATTGGGACCGCAGGTCACTAGCAGGTACTCCCGCGATGCCAACACAGCTAAAATTATGTGCATCTTTGGGGCTGCAGATGGACGGTATCAAAGACAAACTCCAGAGCCAGCTATTAGCGGTCTGGTGGGATTGCATCAGCACCATGGGCAGACAGGACAGGGAGAGCGAAGAAACCATACTCCAGGAATTTTGCCTTGGAGCTGTTTTTGGCGCTGTGGGGCCACGGTGGCGGATCCTTGAGTGTGTCTGAAATTGGTGGAAAGTTGCGACGCCCTAACAATAGAAATCTTCCCTGAGGTTGAGCAGCAGTCTTTCAAATAAATCTGACATCAATAATAGCCTGCTCAAAGCCTGAGAAACTGGCCCTAGCAACACCAAGCTTTCCTTCTTCTGCTCCCACCTTCTATGTCAATAACTTCATTCAATAGAAGAAACCATATTCAGACAATTACAATAAAACCTCCCACTTCAAACTCTAAACCCTCTTTAAGAAAAACAACAACATTTAGTCACACTACAGACAGTGATTCCACCATCACAAAGAAAACAGCAGAGCAACCTAACACAACTGAATCAATAATAAAATGAAACACACCAGCTTCACCATTTCAAAATATTAAACCATAAAACCAAGACAAAACAAAACAACACGTAAC
>NW_006921617.1:5107123-5108150 GCF_000298275.1 Orycteropus afer afer
CAGCAAATACTAAATCAACAGCAACAAAGGAAATGATAAAAGAATTAATAAACATAATGAGCTCAGCACAGAAAATAATATGGAACAAAGAAACCAGACACACCATGAAAAAACACATACCAAAATGAGAGCAAGCAAATCATACTTGTCAATAATTACACTGAATGCTAATGGATTAAATGTACCAATCAAGAGACAGAGATTTGCAGACTGGATAAGAAAACAAAACCCATCAATATAATGCCTACAAGAGACAAACCTTAGAGATACAGACAAAAATAGACTTAAAAATCAAAGGTTGGAAAAAGATTTATCAAGCAAATGGCAACTGGAAGAGAGCAGGAGTGGCAATATTAATTTCTGATCAAATTGACTTTTAAGACAAAAACCACCATACGAGACAAGGAAAGACATTATAAAATGATTAAAGGATCAATTGACCATGAAGATATAACCATAATAAGTATCTATGGACCCAAAGAAAGAGCCCCAAAATACATAAAACAGACTTTAAAAGAGTCGAAAAGCCAAATAGATGACTCCACAGTCATAGCGGGAGACTTAAATACACCACATTCTTTCAAAGATAGAAGAACTACAAAGAAACTCAATAAAGATGCAGAAGAGCTAAATAATACACTCCACCAACTGGGCCTTACAGACATCTACAGAGAAATTGACCCAACAGCAGCACAATATACATTCTACTCCAGTGCACATGGAACTTTTTCCATGATAGACCATATGTTAGGACATAAAACAAGCCTTAATATTTTAAAACACTGAAATACTGGAAACCATCTTCTCAGATCATAATGCTATCAAATTAGAAATCAACAATAGGAAGATCAACAGAAAAAGTAAACACATGGAACCTGAACAACACGCTCCTTGAGAAAGACTGGTAAGAGAAGAAATCAAAAATGTAATTCAAAAATTCCTTGAATCAAATGAATATGAAAACACAACATACTACAATCTCTGGGACACAGCAAAGCAGTGATCAGAGGCAAATTTATAGCAATAA
>NW_006921617.1:5126249-5134361 GCF_000298275.1 Orycteropus afer afer
TCAAGTTTGCTGGTCTGATAGAGCCTGGTGAGGCCCCTGAGACTATGGCCCCTGGCTACCCTTCAGGTATGGAATTGAACTCAGTCCTGTGGCTTCCAGCCAAACAATAAACAGGCATATGGGGGCAACATTTACATCAGGTATATACAGTACTTGGAGAGATCAATCAAGGGAGAACAGAAGGGCAGTGTTTGTATATATAGGGAGACAGCTCAGGGGATGGGAGTGCATGCGATAGAATGGCACATGGAAGAGGTAACTACAGGGAAGAAGTGGGAAGAGAGGTGTTACACTGTGGGGAATTGCAGTCAATGTCATGAGACAAAATGTTTATGAACTACTGTACAGAAAATGAATTTGCTTTGTAAACGTTCACCCAAATCACAATAAATACTAATTTTAAAAAAAAGGAATAATTGCTGTAAAAAATGTTTCATTTCTGATATTAATCTCAGGCATCCAAGAGAAATTCTTCAAATCATGTACATTTCTCCATTTGAAAAATCAGAGCTAGAGCAGGGAAGGATGAAAAAAGATCGTTGTTGTTGTTGTTATGTGCCGTCGAGTCAAACCTGACTCATAGCGACCCCTCCTTGGGTTTCTGAGGCAGTATCACTATGGAAGTAGGATTGCCCAACCTTCCTTCCGAGAAGTGGCTGGTGGGTTTGAACCGACAACCGTCTGGTTAGCAGGCAAGTGCCTTAGCCACTATGCTACCAGAGCTCCCGAAAAAAGAGTAGCAGCTAGAAAATAACTATGATTTCCTACCTACCCAAGGGTGACTCCTGTACAATTCTTGTCACCTGATCTTCCCTTTTCATTGTATGTCAAAGCTGCCCTTCTGCTTCTGAAGACAACCATACAGAGACACTCAACTCTTATCCTGATCCTTCAAACAAGGCTGGGAATTTACAAAGGTTTCACTATGAAGAGATTCAAAACACAGCCTTAAACACTAAGAGGTACGAAAGAAAAAGGGCAATCACCCAAAACCAGAAGATTAATTCTGTTAAGGTGTAAGTTAGAAAAGAACTTAACTTAAAACCACTTAACTAATTTTTAATTAATTTGCCATGTACTATTTCTCACACTTGTCTTGTCCTGAAGAAAGTAGAGCATTCTAAATCTTAAGAACACTAACTAACTGATAAAAAGCTGAAATTTCCTTCTTTCAACCCACCCAAGAACCAACCAACCCACAAGGTTTGTTGTTGTTAAATGCTATCGAGTCGTTTCCGACTCAAAGCGACCCCAAGTAAGAGGTTGTATTTTGTTTCCTAAACCTTTTAGGAACAAAATACAATCTCTTACTTATCCACTCCTCTTACAGTCTCCCTCCTCCCTCAGCACTTCTTTTCCTTTTAATTAAAAACAAGTGGTACCATTGTATCTATGTATCTATGTATCTTTTACCTATGTAAAAGAACTGCCAATAATATTTAAACTGAATTTAACCATAAAGAAAAAATGAGACAAAACCACATAATGGGACATTCTATAAAATAACTAGCCTGGGGATTTGAAACATTACAACATAATGATCAACAAGGAAAAGATTAAGTAACTGTTCTGGATCCAAGGAGTCTAACAAGTAACAACAAATAAATGTAATCAGTACTTTTTTTTTTTCAAATTAGAAAACACACACACACACACACACACACACACACAAAACTCATTGCCACTGAGTCGGATCCGATTCATAGTGAACCCCCCTTGGGTTTCCAAGGCAATATCACTATGGAAGTAGATTGCCCAACCTTCCTTCAGAGGAATGGCTAATGGATTTGAACTGCCAGCCTTCTGGGTAGCAGTCAAGTGCCTTAGGAAAATAAGTAGCTATAAAGGATATTTTAGGAATAATTGGAGAAATGTGAGTATCAGCTATATAAAAGACAATGTTACTAAACCAGTATTAACTCCCATGTGTGATAACTATATTGTGATTACATTAAAAAAATCCTTTCACTTAGGAGACACATATTACTTAGGTGTGAACTATTATATGATCTCCACCACAAATTCTCGAATCCTTCAACAAAAAGTGGTGTGTGTCTGAATACAGAGAGAAAGGGAGATATAAAGGAAATGTGTAAAGTGTTAACAATTGGTCAAACTAGGTAAAGGATGTACAGAAGGATTCGTATTACGAGAATTGTCAGGTTTCTAAAGGTCTGAAATTTTCAAATAAAAAATTAAGAAAGGAAAAAAAATGTTACTCACTATTTGTTTGACTTTAACTGCCTGTGGAATACCAGGTGGTTGTGAAAGGATGGAGCTTGGCTGTGCAAGTTTGATTTGGACTGGAGCATCAATGGCAGACTTGTCACATGTGGTCCCAGAAAAAGTGACAACAGGTTTCACAGAAGGAAGACAAATAGTTGCAGCTGAAGTTTCTCCAAAAGTTACCGACGGAAGGGCCAATGATACTGCTGCTCCAGAAACAACTGGTTTTTCAGGTTGAAGTGAGACTGTTGTAACTGTATTTGGTACAGAAGTCACAAGTGGTTTTGAAGTCTGAAGCAAAACAGTTCCAGCTGTTGTGCCTCCTGTTACAGCAACTGGACCCACAGAATGAAGTGTCACAACTCCAGTATTTGCTCCACCTGGACCAGCAAGTGGATTCTGAGTGTGTACTGACACAGTTCTAGGAGCTGTTGCACCAGAAACGATAAGAGTCTTTTCAGACTGGACTGAGGAAGCTGCTGTTGTCACCACAGGAGAAGTTGTTACTGTCGTGGTACAGGTAGCAATGACTACCTCACTAGAAGTCTGCTGAACACATTGCTGAATAAAGCTCTGAGAGTTAGGCATAAGTTGTCGTAAGGCAATCACACTTTTCTAGAAACACAGGAGGAGGGGGAAAAAGAAAACAAACACTGATAACTAAATAAGTCGGCTCCTAGTAAAACAAAACTTTGTACTTCATTTCTTTAAAACATAAGTAAATCAAAAGTGTATCAAGTGTTTCTGTTGAGGAAACCTGATATTATTACTTATTTATATCCTGTCAATAACAAACATACAATTGAATTAAAGCTCAAAAGTCCATTAGCCCAGAAGTGTTTTATTTTGTTAATATAAATTCATGTTTCATATTAAATTTATATACTTCAGTATCAATTTGGTAAAATAAAACATTGCATTGTTTGTTTGTTTGGTCTAAATCCCTAAATAGATCATTAACTTTAATATCTGTAACTTTATTTGCACCACAAGTCTTTTTGTTAAATAACTGTGGGGAAGTCAATTACTTAGCATAGCTCTCTAGCCATGGTCTTTGTGACTCTCATCTGATGACTGGATGGAACTACGCAAACGTAAGGTGTTTGTGCCCACCAAAAGACAGCATAGCTTTTTAGTAATGAAAATAAGGTACACAGAACCCTTGTGGGGTGGGACCATTGAAAGGTGTATGGAACTCTAATGTGAGAACTGGTTATACAAGGAGCCCTCCTAGAGGTAGAAAAAGGGGTTCTGATGGTATAGCAGACAAGGCGTTTGGCTGCTAACCAGAAGGTCAGTAGCTTCAAACCTAACAGCCACTCCATGGAAAGATGGGGCAATCTACTTCCATAAAGATTTACAGCCTCAGAAACCCAATGGGGGTTGCTAGGAGTCAGAAATGACTATATGGCAGTGAGTTGTTGGTTTTTATTTTCTCTCTGTTTAGAGGCAAAAAGGGGATCTCACTGCCATCAAGAGTGAAGAGCTTGAGGTGGAGTACAGTGTGTCCTTGGACCTTAGATCCCTGAGCTGGACCTCCGTGGCAGAGAGAATAAGCAGAGAGAAACCACAGAGAAGATGGCAGAGAGACAGCAGCGGCAGAGGCAGCAGAACTGAAACATGAGCATAAGGCAGAGTGGCAGGCTTGTCAGCCCACAGAGTGAGAGAGCTGAGTGCCTTTCGGCAGGTGACTTGCTGGCAGAGTGGGGTACGCTTACATGCATCTATCAGAGAGCTAAAAGAGCTTTGTAATACTTGCCCAAGCAGGGTACAGGCAAGGCTGAAAGGACTTCAAGGGCCAAAGAGAGGTGTGCCTGAGGGTATAGCCAAAAACAGACTTGAATCCTTAGCTTTCCTAAATCTTAATTGTAACCTATTACTTCCCTATTAAATGCCATACTCATGAGTACTGTCAGTGAGTTCTGTACGGCCACTGCAATTATCAAACCCAGTAGAGAAGTAGTGAGTGCTGAGGGAAGGACAGTTGGTTTCAGAATTGGTAAAAAGGCTGACTTCCACTTCACAGTCATCAGCCTCGGACTGCTGATGGTGATTCTATCTCCCTCTCATGAAGTTAGAGGAGGTCAAAGGAGAACACCATCCCTATGTCCTTTTGCAATAACTTTCAAACTTTGGATAACCAAAACCAACCAAACTCATTGCCACTCAGTCAGATCCAACTCACAGCAATCCCTCCTTGCATTTCTGAGGCAGTATCACTACAGAAGTAGACTGCCCAATCTTCCTTCCGAGGAGTGGCTGGTGGGTTTGAATCACCAGCCTTCTAGTGAACAGTCAAATGCCTCGGGCACTACACTACCAGAGCTCCCAAACTTTGGATAGAAAGTCTTAATATATACCTAATACAAACAAAACCCACCAAACCCAAACCCACTGCCATCCTGTCAATTCTGATTAATAGCAATCCTACAGGACAGAGTAGAACTGCCTCATAGGATTTCCAAGGCTATAACCCTTACAGAACCAGACTGCCTCACTTCCTCCCGCACAGTGGCTGATGGATTTGAACTGCCGACCTTCTGGTTAGCAGCCAAATGCTTTAACCACTGTACCACCACAGTGAATTTTAAGATGAAAAACAGTGTCTTTAATAGAGCTGGAATATTTTCTGCCTGGATTTTCTTTTTTTTAATTGTGCTTTGGGTGCAAATTTATAAAACAAACTTGTTTTACATTCAACAGTTCATACACACCTGATTTCACACCCCTGATTACTGTCCCCAACCATAAAAAACTCTCATCTCCTCTTTTCCCTGTGATTACCCCCTCCTTGTGCCCTTCTTATTTATGCAGTCCTGTCTGTCCAGCTTTTCCTCTATGGGAGTGCTACCCCCTAGTGTCTCATGGGTGACTGATCCAAGGGTCCCACTAGAGTAGGTGGGTGCATCAACCTGGGGTAGGTGTTCTGTATGTAGGTCTTTCCACTGCTGGGCTGAGAGACAATCCATGTAAGTGAGTCCATTTCTAGACCCAAAGGGTAACTAACCCAGGGCCATATTTCTGACTGGATTTTAAATTTGCATTTATGCTTCTATCCTGCTGAGGAAGTAAAGACAGTTCAAACTAAAAACTAATAGATTTTGCCTTTTCACAAATGGCAACCAAAAAACAGCAGGAGTGGCAATATTAATTTCTGACCAAACTGACTTTAAGACAAAAACCACCATACGAGACAAGGAAGGACATTATATAATGATTAAAGGATTAATTGAACAAGAAGATATGACCATAATAATTATCTATGGACCCAATGAAAGAGTCCCAAAATATATAAATCAAACTTTAAAAGAGTTGAAAAGTCAAATAGATGTCATAGTGGGAGACTTTAATATACAACTTTCAATGAAAGATAGACAACTGGAAAGAAACTCAACAAAGATGCAAAAGAGCTAAACAATACAATCCAGCAGCTTGACCTTACAGACATCTACAGAGCACTTCACCTAACAGCAGCACAATATACATACTTTTACAGTATAAATGGAACGTTTTCCATGATAGATAATACCTTAGGACAGAAAGCAAAGCTTGATAAATTTAAAAACATTGAAATACTGCAAAGCATCTCTTCA
This sequence comes from Orycteropus afer afer, assembly GCF_000298275.1. Taxonomy (NCBI): domain Eukaryota; kingdom Metazoa; phylum Chordata; class Mammalia; order Tubulidentata; family Orycteropodidae; genus Orycteropus; species Orycteropus afer. The sequence goes on from NW_006921617.1 coordinate 5,132,069, forward strand.
GATCACAATGATATCAAATTAGAAATCAATAATAGGATCAATGGAAAAAGAGCAAACACGTGCAAAACTGAACAACACCTTCCTTAAACAAGACTGGGTAACGGAAGAAATGAAAAATGAAATTCAAAAATTCCTTTGAATCAAATGAGAATGGAAACACCAAAATCTTTGAGAAACAGCAAAAGCAGTGATGAGAGGTCAATTTATAGCAATAACAGCATACATCAAAAAGGAAGAAAGAACCAAAATCAACCTTTGAACCAACATCTCCAACAATTAGAAAAAGAACAAGAAAGGCCTAGTCACCAGAGGAAAGGAAATAAAGATCTAAGCAGAAATCAACAAAGCAGAAAATAGACAACAGAAAACATCAACAAGACCAGAAGTTGGTTTTTTGAAAAGATTAATAAAACTGACAAAACACTGGCAAATTTAACAAAGGAAAAGAGGGTGAGAATACAAATAACACGAATAAGAAACGAAATGAGTGACACCACACAGAACCAACTGAAATAAAAAGGGTAATATCAGGATAATATGAAGAACTGTACTCCAACAAATTTGAAAATCTAGAAGAAATGGACAGACTTCTAGAAACACATCACTTACCTAAACTAACACAAACTGATGTGAAAAAGTTGAACAGATCCATAATAAAAGAAGAAATTGAACAAGTCAGCAGAAAATTACCACCAAAAAAAGTCCTGGCCCAGACGTTTCACTGGAGAATTCTACCAAACATTCGGAGAAGAAATGACACCAATCCTACTCAAACTACTCCAAAACACAGAAAAGGATGGAATCCTCCCAAATTCATTTTATGAAGCAAGCATAACCTTGATACCATAACTAGGCAGAGACATCACTAAAAAGGAAAACTAAAAACCAATGTCCCTAATGAATATAGATGCAAAAATCTTCAACAAAATCCTACCCAACAGACTCCAACAACATATAAAGAAAATAATTCATTATGACCACGTGGGGTTCATATCAGGTATGCAGGGATGGTTCAACATTAGAAAAACAATCAACGTCATCCACCACATTAATAAAACAAAGAACAACAACCACATGATCATATCAATTGATTCAGAAAAAGCATTTGATAAAATCCAACACCCATTCCTAAGCAAAACTCTCAGCAAAACAGAAACAGAAGGGACATTCCTCAACATAATAAAGGGCACCTATGCAAAGCCAACAACCAACATTATACTCAATGGAGACACTGAAAACATTCCCCTTGAGAACAGGAACTAGGCAAGGATGCCTGCTATCACCACTTCTATTCAACATTGTACTGGAATTCCTAGCCAGGGCCATAAGGCAAGAAAAGGAAATCAAAGGCATCCAAATTGGTAAGGAAGAAGTCAAACTATCCCTATTTGCTGATGATATGATCCTATACCTAGAAAACCCAAGAGACTCAGTCAACAATCTACTGGAACTAATTGAGAGATTTAGCATAGTGGCAGGATACAAGATCAACATCCAAAAATCAGTTGGATTCCTCTACACCAGCAAAGAGATTGCTGAAAAAGAAATAAGGAAATCACTACCATTTAAAACAGCTACCAAAAAATTAAATACTTGGGAATAAATCTTACCAGGGACACAAAAGACCTCTACAAAGAAAATATAAAAAACTACTTCAAGAAACCATAAGAGATCTACATAAATGGAAGAACACACCATGCTCATGATAGGAAGATTGAACATTGTGAAAATATCAATTCTACACAAAGCATTCTATACATTCAATGCAATCCCAATCTAGATCCTATCAATATTCTTTAAGGATATGGAAAAGCCAATCACTAACTTTCTACCAAAAGAAATGAGACCTCCCATGAGCAAACCACTACTGAAGAACAGCAACAAAGTAGGAGGTCTCACACAGCCAGATCTCAAAACCTACTATACAGCCCCAGAAGTCAAAACTGCCTGATATTGGTACAATTACAGACACATAAACTAAAGGAATAGAATTGAGAACCCAGAAGTAAATCCATCGACCTATGGTCAGCTGACCTTTGACAAAGGGCCGAAATCCACTAAATGCGGAAGAGAATGTTTGTTTAATAAATGGTGCTGGCAAAACTGGATATCCGTTTGCAGAAAAATGAAGTAACATCTACACCTCACACCACACACAAAAACTAACTTCAGACAGATCAAAGACTTAAGTGTGAAACCTAAAACTATAAAGTTCCTTAAGGAAAAACTAGGGGTAAATTTGTTGTTGTTGTTATGTGCCGTCGAGTCAAACCCGACTCATAGCGACCCCTCC
>NW_006921617.1:5134531-5144501 GCF_000298275.1 Orycteropus afer afer
GCAATCCTACTTCCGTAGCGATACTGCCTCGGAAACCCAAGGTGGGGTCACTATGAGTCGGGGCCGACTCGACGGCACATAACCACCACCACCAGCAATTGCTAATGGTCTGAACTTCTCCATCTCCTTGCCAATATTTGTTATTTTCCATTTTTCTTATATTAGCCACTCTGCTGCTGCTGTTCCGTGTCATTAGCTGATTCTGACTCAGTTACCCTACATAACAGATCTGAACTTCCCCATGGGTTTCCTAGGCTGTAATCTTTATGGGAGCTGACTGACATTTCTTTTTTCCCCATGGTGCCAATTACCTGTGAGTTTGAACTGAGCTTTCCATTAGCAGCAAGCTCAAAACTACTGCACCATCAGAGATCCTTATAGCCATCCTGGTGGATGTGAAGTGATATTTTATTGTGTTTTGATTTGCATTTCCCTAATGACAGTGGAGCATCGTTTCAGGTGCTTTCTGACTATTTTTCTATCTTCTTTGAAGAAATGTCTGTTTAAGTCATTCAACACATTTTCAATTGGGTTGTTTGTCTCTTTTTCTGTTATGGTGGTTGAATTATAAGAGGATTCTCCGTTTCTTTAGCCACACTCCTTATCATACATACATACAACACAGTCTATCTGTATCCTCCTAATCAACTTGGTCACTCTCTTAAGGACAGTTTCTGCTAGTTTAATATCCTTCTGAAAATGTGGTACCCCATCTCTCTTCTCACTCTTCTTTTGAGGACAAAAGGGAGTCTCCAATATGAAACCTTTTAAATCTCCTCTAGATAATTAACCCAAATTTTTGTAACAGCAACTCCTCATTCTATTATTTCAAATTTATGGGATGAATGTTTGGATTACAACAGCCCTGGATCTTTATTGACTTTGTAATTGTCAATATGATTCCTTCTCAGTTTCTGAGTATCCAAAAGGAATATATCTTTTTCAGTTTGCTAAACAATACATTGGGAGCTTTGGTAGCATAGTGCCTAAGGCACTTGACTGCTAACCAGAAGGTTGGCAGTTCAAACCCATCAGCCACTCCTCTGAAGGAAGATGGAGCAATCTACTTCTGTAGTGATATTGCCTCAGAAACCCAAGGAGGGGTCGCTATGAGTAGGGTCCGACTCAACGGCACATAATAACAACAAACAATATGTCAGGAGCTCTGGTAGCACAGTGCCTAAGGCACTTGACTGCTAACCAGAAGGCTGGCAGTTCAAACCCACCAGCCACTCCTCGGAAGGAAGGTTGGGCAATCCTACTTTCGTAGTGATACTGCCTCGGAAACCCAAGGTGGGGTTGCTATGAGTCAGGCCAACTCGATGGCAGATAACAACAACAACAGCAAACAATATGTCATTATCAAAGTCATCATTCTCTATCAAAATTCTATTTAATTTAATAAATCTTAGGAGAAGAGGATACCTACTAACAATGTAAATTAATTTTAAAGACAATAGCATTCCCACCAAATTTGGTGCTTTGTGGTTTGCTATTTCTTTTTTTCTTTCTTTATTTTAAGAGCTTGTTTTACATTCAATGTATACATTTAGTTTCATTCCCCATTCACTATGTCCAACCCTAACCTGTCTCTTCCCCTCCCTATCCTGTAACTCTCCTCCTGTGCCCCTCATATTTATGCACTCCTATTTGTCCTGTATTTCCTCAATTTGAATGTTGGTCCTCTGTGCCCTGTGGTCTACTGCTCTAAGGGATGTATTACCACAGAGTACGTGGGTGCATCATCCTGGGTTGAGTGGTCTGTGTGTACATCTTATTAACTACTAGGCTGATAGCTAGTCCCTGGGGGTGAGTTTCCTTCCAGGCGCAGAATGTATTCCAGGGTCATAGTATTGGGAGTCTCACCAGATTTCATCTGACCAGTAATTCTGGTCATTATTGAGTTCTTTAATTTTGTTCCACATTTTTCCTCCCACTCTATCCAGAATCTCCAGATCTGATCCTTTCCTGAGTGGTTGGCATTGGTAACCAGGCACCATCTAGTTCTTCTGGTCTCAAGGGCCATTGTGTCCTATGAGTGGTTTGTTATTTCTAAAAGAAGAGTCATTAGGACAAAAACAGAAAGCTCTATTTTCAAAAAATATTCAGCAGTCCTTGAATATATTCCTGTACAAGCATTAAACAATTTTAAGTTATGTTCATGAACAATATTACTTTTTTCCCAGCATAATCCAACGAACACGGACTATAAACATGCTCTACAGTTTGTAACAGAACTGAGACCTCTCCTACATTTCTAGAATCTTCACAACGAATTATTGTCTTATTCAAATACTCAGGTTTAACTCTGTCTAAGCCAAACAATTTCTTCAAAGTAATATATAACTCTACCTTAAGAAAAGGAACCAGATGAGGTTGAGGTGAAGACTTGAGTTCAACATACAGTTTTCTAGTAAATTCTTCTGCTTCAATTTTTGCATCCTGAAGATTGAGAGAAAGAAACCTAATTTCAGATCTATAAATATTTTTAAAGAGGCAAAGTATAGTTCATGAGTATATAATGTTTATCCTAGACATGATTATCCTAGACACAGTAAGCTTTTCACAGTTGGTAAAAATCCATCATTAATGTTCACAGAGAATACCGAGAAGACTTTTTTTTTAAGATCCAAGGAAGGAAACTGGCAGAAGAGCTGGATGACTGAGTAATGTTACATTATTATAGTCTGTTATGAATAATTAGGAAGTAAAGACACATAAAAATTCTAAATTTCTTGGGGTAGGGAACAGGAAGTTATCTGGTTACAGACTTTTTTTTTTCCATTTTGTTTTTTATATATTTTTAAGTTACATTAACCAATATAAAGATAGTTATTTCTGGAAAACTACTGCAAGGCCATAACAGCAGATACACTATTGTTCCAAATGTCTGAGGAACTCATACATGTTGCTTTAGGCACCAAGCCTTTCAGTAATTTGTGATGTCTAAATTATTTTCATATTCATACAAGGATTTTTTTGTGTGTACATGTGCCTTTTTTTACTGTGTTCATATTTGCACTATTGGTTCAAAAGCACCAGTGGATAAAAGTGCTGGCATGAAAGGCAATGGTGACAAATGGTAAGTTGTCCTCATACTCTGTATCACTGTATACTTTTTATGTTCAAAAAAAAAAAAAAAAAAAAATGGAGCCAGTTACCTAAAAAAATGTCTTCAATGAAGCAGAAAAGATTATAAATTTTACTTAATCTCAACTCTACAGTACATGTCTTGTTAATATTATGTGTGACAAAATTGTGAGCACATATTCTGCTGCAGACCAAAGTTAAGATGTTCAAGGACCGTGCTGCTGGCTAAAACAGCTGCTCCTTCATAGAGCACTATTTTTACTGGAAAGAATTAAAATTTAACTGTGCTTACTTGTATCGGGATACTTGGTCAACATTTTCTCAAAAACAAAGTAAACCTGTCACTCAAAGGAAAATAATGAGTAGTTTTTGTTGCTAATGATAAAATTAAAGCTCTCGAGCCAAAATTAAAATTTTGAAAAATGTATATCTACTACTCTGAACTTGATACATTTCTAGTAATCAAAGACTTTTCCGATGATACTGGTGGTGAAATTAACCAGCATTTTATTTTTAAATCTTAAATATCTAATCTGTCAATACTTAGAAGATCTGCATAACTCAGTAAGCCAGTATTTTCCAATTGACCAGTACAGGGTGTTACAAACGAAGGCATGGGGAAAAGATCCATTCAACATGCAAAGTAGTGGACTCTAAAGAAAATCCACAATGATTTAGAGAAAAGCTATTAAAATATTCACATATTCAACCATCAAATTGTACAAGGCTAGATTTTCTCCAAATATTTCAACCAAAATAACATTATAAAAAAACAGATTCCAGACAGAACCAGATATGGTAGCTGTTTTCTATTAACTTTGACATTCAATAGATTTGCAAAATTGAAAGCAATGCCACTTTTCTCACTAGGTACTTTTTCATCTTGAAAATTAGTTAGTTCTCATAAAAATGCTACTTATATTAATATGCAATGGATTTGTTATTTTTTTAAAAAAAAATTTTCAGTTTTATTTCCAAACCCACATGAATAAAACGCTTCTATGAGGTCTTCAATTTTCAAGAATATAAAGGTATCTCAGATGGAAATGCTTGAGAACTGCTGTTTTAAGCTAAATAATCCCATTGCTGTCAATTGATTCAGGCTCGTAGTGACCCTACAGGACAGACTACAACTGCCCCACAGGGTTTCCAAGGCTATAAAATCCTTACAGAAGCAAACTGCTACATCTTACTCCTGCAGAGTGGCTAGTGGGTTCAAAATGCCAACCACTTTGGGCTGGCAGCTGAGCGCTTTAACGACTGTGCCACCAGGTGCCCATCTAAAATTAAAAGATTCCCCCCAAATAGAAAACTAACCATTTAAAATGTGGTCTATTTCTAACATCTTATAGGTAGCATAATTAGCTCTGATGGCGTCCTGCCTAAGTCATCTGACTGTTAACCAGAAGACTGGAAATTCAAACCCACCAGCCACTCCTCGGAAAGAAGACTTGGCAATCTACTTCTGTAATAACACCGTGTCAGAAACCTAAGGAGGGGTCTATGAGTTGCATCCAATTTGATAGCAGTGAGTTTGTTATTTTTGGTTTATAGGTATCATAAAAAATAGTACTAAAGAAAGTATTTTGGTATTTATAAACGATGTTTGTTTTCTTATACAATGTTTGAGATAGATACATATTCCTGTGGGAAAGAATATTTTTATATGAAGAATATACAGAAACTCTTATATGGTCAGAGAAACCTGAAGATTTTAGCAGTTCAGGAAATCCAAAATTATATTTGTTTGTTACCAAAAGAAAAAAAAAAAAAAAAACACTACCGTCAAGTCACACTAGACTCACAGCAACCCCTCCTTGGGATTCTAAGGTGGTATCACTAAGGAAGTAGATTCCCCAACCTACCTTCCAAGGAGTGGCTGGTGAGTTTGAACCGCCAGCCTTCTGGTTAGCAGTCAAAATGCCTTAGGCACTACACCACCAGCGCTCCCTTGTTTGTTACATCCTCAGCATATTTCTTTAAACATATGGTAAAAATATTTAGTAATTTCCATCTTCATCCTCCTTAGTGTATCTAAGTATTTTAATTGAAAGAGGACAAAAACAAACTAAACAAGCACAATTCCATAGCTTTGAAACAAAGTATCTTTGCACTTGTAGAGACCTCAGAAATGAAGTTTATTCATCTTATAGATAAGGAAACTAAGGTCTAAAAAGATTAACTAACTTTTAAAAGTTACTAGAAGTTTACTGCTGGGACATTATGGAACTGAAATTTGTATTTTCTGATAGCTGGGCTTTCTGGCATTTTGTAACTCTAGTAACAATTTCCTACCTGACCAAATAGTTAACTTTCTCTCTAAGGCCAAAAAGGCTAAGGGAATCTGGACTGGTATAAAAAAAGTAATACATAGATTTATATATAGTTGTTGTTGTTGTTGTTTGCCGTCAAGTCAGCCCCGACTCACAGCGACCCCTCCTTGGGTTTCCGAGGCAGTATCACTACAGAAGTAGGATTGCCCAACCTTCCTTCCGAGGAGTGGCTGGTGGGTCTGAACTGCCAGCCTTCTGGTTAGCAGTCAAGTGCCTTAGCCACTATGCTACCAGAGCTCCCTTATATATAGTAATATACATAAATATAAAGTAATATAATAGATTTACTTGTCTGAGATTTATATTTATTCCAAAGCTTTCAAGAAGCAAAAACTCAAAAACAAAATTAAAATAAAACTCGTTAAAAATACACACATTTCCCATTTCCAAACCAAAAATGAAAACCAAACTTACTGCTGTTGAGTTGGTTGAACTTACAGCGACCCCTCCTAGGTTTCCAAGGCACTATCTCTACAGAAGTAGATTGCCCAATCTTCCTTCTGAGGAGTAACTGCTAGGTCTGAACTGCTAGCCTTCTGGTTAGCAGTCAGATCCCTTAGGCACTACACCACCATGCTTTATGGGTCCTTAGAGAGCTTGTAAAATTTTATAGTAATAACTTACCAAAAGTTGTTCCACCAGTTTCTTCACGTTCTGCCCCATTTCTGGGGACTGTGATCCACTACATGCTAGTTTTATTAACATTGCAAGGAAGTTCTTACATTTCTTCACATTTTCTAGCATCATCTAAATATGGAAATACAAATATAAATAAAAGTAATCACAAATGTTAGCTAGAAAATAGAATTCAAGAAAATCTGTAAGAAACTATGGTTATGTAAGGTATATGTGAGCACTTACCGGAGAAAGATTAGTCTGAGCAACTGTCAAGTTCTCGGTTTTGAGACTGGGCTCACTGGAAGGGGTAGGTGATACTCCGAAACTTGAAGGCTTCAGGGTAGTTACAGTATTCAACGGCTTTACAGGAGTAACTGTGACCACATTGGTTGGCACAGGAACAGACTGAAATTAATAGCATATATCTAGATAGGTATTACCCAAGATACTTTACTGCGGTATTTCATTTCATAGTCATCAAATAACAAGGAATCTTAACATCTTTCTTTTGTTTGTCTCTGCTACGCCAAGGTAATGTAACAGTTATAAAAGCTTTGGAGTCTACCAGGTCTGGATTTCATTCATTCTACTAAATGATCCATCTCAGGCAATGTATTTAAGCCTGCTAACCATGATTCCTCTCCTTAAAAAAAAAAAAAAAGTAGAGTAATGGTACCTTATGTCCTAAGATTGTATGTGGGGGAAAAAGTCCCAAACATACCCATCCTCAAAAAATATTACTAATATATCTCTAAAATGGATTTGAAATAATTAATCTTTACATGAAAATAGAGAATTTCCTGGTCTGAAATTTTCTGCTTTTTCTTAAATATAAAAGCAGAGAGATCTACTGGTTTCCTGATAAGCTGCTTTTATGTAGACTATTACAGTAAACATAAAAAATATTACAAAATGTGGTATATTTTCATACTGAAAAGACTTTTGGTTGTTTTCTTCCACCCCCCTATTTAAATAAGGTGTGATTCTAGCACCACCTGCAGGATAATAAAGCTTAACACAAAAAAGTCAGGTAGTAATTTAGAAAATCACATTAACATAAAAATAATCTAATTATAAAAAGACAACACAAAATGTTACAGGACTTGAGAAAAGTCTGGGAAGGAGAATGGTGGATAATATTTATAACTCACATAGAAACCTTAGTCTTGCCTCATTTTAATTTAAATGCACATATTTTAGAGGCACACAATAAGAAAGGTCAGGTTGCTGTCACCTTCAAGGAATTTTCCTTCTAATAGTCCAGATATGTGAATCTGAATGTACACCAAAATTTCCCACTTATGAAAGCTTAGAGCATGTATTAGACAAGAATGCTTTGAAGATAAAATGAGAAGGAAATAAACATACTGATTAATTATTAAAAAATAGAACTAATGAAGCAATGTTAAGCAATAAGGCAAAATTTAAAATAGCACCTAAATTAAATGATTTTACTAAATACAGACAAAGCCTCAAAAGCAACACTGAAAATCAAGTCTCCTCCTTCCTACCTCTGCTCTCCAGAGACAATTACTGGGCAGCTGAATTCTTGCAGAGATTTTCCAGTAAACTTTTAGGATTATGTCATTAAAGACTCTTGTCAATGAGTGTATTTTCTAATCAACTCTTTACTCTTTGTATTTAAGAAAACATAATCTGGAAGTTCAGCTGGCGATTATGATTGCTTCTGGGCTTGAAGGAAAGTGTCCTGTTCTGGTTCTCTAGTGCCGCTCTGACAAGAATATACCACAAATGGGATGGCCTTAATAAACAGGAGTTTATTCTCTTACAGTTCAGGAGGCTAGAAGTATGAGTTCAAAGTGCCAGGCTCTAGGGGCTGGGTGAAAGCCCCTCAACCTTGGGGTCCAGCTCTGCCTCCTGCTCCCGGCCCCCTGGAACTAGAGGTGTTTCTTCACTCAGACAGCTGCTGGCTGACAACCCAAGGTTGACAAGTAAAAAGGCACAGTCCGGATGTTACCAAACCACATGGCAGGCCATTAATTCAAGTCCACTGAAAGTCCCAAGGTCGGCAGAGCATAGCAGGCTGCTGAACAATGACACGGCTACATGCAGGGTTCAAGCGTGCCATAAGCTAAAGACTATCCCCAAGGCTTCTCCTGATATACAGGAAGCAGACCACATCCCTAAGGCAGCTACTCAGCTGCACTGTGGTAGATCCCACCATGCAGCTGACTGCTACATGGGGAACAACTACCACCAGCTGCCCAGCCACTCAACCAGGCCCAGCCAAGTTGACATACAAATTTAAGTACCACAGGTCCCTAGAGACAGCTGTCCCTCTCCCTTATGAGACCAAATAAAGCCCAAGGAAATATAATCTCAGCAAAACATCCTTATTTTTTATATATAGAGGGAGTATTTATGACCATTTCTGCTTTCCTCATCAGTATTTTATTTCCTCTCCTATACAAAATCTGGTCCTCATAACTCTTTTTAACATAGCTATGACCTTTACCTTTTCAGATACATGCTGCTTCTATACCAATTCCACTTCTTAAGGAGCATGCAGAAGCACTAATCTTGGTCTACTCTATCTACTTAATCCCTTTGCATTGTAGGATACATAACTCAGCTTTAGCCTATATTCCAGACTAGCCTATGGTACTTTCATGTTTTTAAGGACTACAATGACACTAATTAGATATGTTCTGGGGCAAAGAGCAAAAAGGGGTAGAAAACGTGAAATAAATCTGTATGAAAATCAATTATACAGAGCCAGTGGAATTAATTACATGCAAACTTAGCAGGCAAAACTCATTTCAAAGAGACTCATTTTCTGTACCTGTCTGAAAGAGTAATCATTTTAGGTTTTCTCGTATTTAATTAAAAATATCAATTACAACATCCAGTCATTTGCACATTAGATTCCAATCTAACAGTGAACTAGGCTACAACTTCATCAAAAACAAAACAACAAAACTGAACAAAGGTATCAAACTAGTTCTTATGTTTACTATACTAGGCTATTATTTCAAACCACTTTAAAGAAGAATCAGTATCTCTTAATAGGGAAACACTTTCAAAAAATCTTAACACATGTATTTGCCTTTACAAATAGACACATGCAAAATATCCTTCCTCTTCTCATTGCCAAGGTCAATTTCCTTATTTGCAAGAAATGTCTAAAAAACTGATCTCCTTACCCCTCAAAGCAAACACAGGTATTACTCATGAACTTCACTGGTTGAAGCAATCCAAGATATCCTCTACTGCCGAAGCCTAGCACTCAGTAACAACCAAGCTTAAAATATGCATCAGTTTCAGAAAAAAAAAAAGGTGGGGACCAGGTTTGCTGGTCCAATAGAGCCTGGTGGAACCACTGAGACTATGGCCCCTAGCTGCCCTTCAGGTCTGGAATCGAACCCACACCTGTGGTTGCCAGCCAAACAAAGTACAGGCATGTGAGTTAAACATTTACCTCAAGTAGACACACGCCCTAGAGAGAACTATCATGGGAGAAGTAAGGGCTGCATATGCACAGGGAGACAGCTCAGGTGGCAGGAGAGTATGGAGGGATGGGCAGTGGGAAGAGGTAACTATGGGGAAGGAAGTGGGAGGGGGAGCTGTTGCATTGTGGTAAACTGTGGTCAATGACATGCAACAAAGTATATGTGAACTGCTGTATGGAAAGTGAATTTTCTCTGTAAATCTTCACCCAAATCAAAATTAAAAAAAATACATATGCATCAGTCTCAATTAGGAAAATTATAAACAAATAATCCACATAAGAAATATCAGTGGTAAGTATATATATGGAAAAGTAATCCAAGGAAAAAACTAAGCAACCCAGATACATAGTTTTAGAATTAATTATACATGTTGTGTTGTTGTTATGTGCCATCAAGTAGAACCCAACTCATAGCAACCCCTCCTTGGGTTTCCAAGGCAGTATCACTACAGAAGTAGAT
>NW_006921617.1:5144601-5158501 GCF_000298275.1 Orycteropus afer afer
GTTGTTGTTGTTGTTGTTATGTGCCATCAAGTAGAACCCAACTCATAGCAACCCCTCCTTGGGTTTCCAAGGCAGTATCACTACAGAAGTAGATTGCCCAACCTTCCTTTTGAGGAGTGGCTGGTGGATTTGAACTACCAACCTTCTGGTTAGCAGTCAAGTACCTCAGGCACTACACTACTATATATTTAAGAAATACATCCAATGTTACGTATTTAAAAATAAATAAATAAACTTATGTACTCAAAACACTACTGGTCTACACTGATAAAATCCTTTTAATAAAACAATGACAGTAAATATCAACAGCCCTAAATTCATGTCCTTTAGCCCAATAAACTTCTTAGAATTTATCCTAACAAAATAAAGCTAAACTTTGAGATAATCAGTACAGAGGTCATTAAGAATAAATCTCCCTTCACTACACAATAGCAGCAATCAGACTTTTTAACATCTCTAAGTCTGCTAACCTAAAGATTGGTGGTTGAGATTCATCTGCAAAAAAAGCCCTGACAAAGTACTTCTGTAAAGACTGCAGTCAAGAAAACCTGTGGAGTAGTTCTACTCTTTAACACATGGGCTCACCATGAGCCAGATTCAACTCAACAGCAAGGAGTTTAAGCCTATTTTCATATATACAAAATGGAACTAATATTGTCTTAAACAGAAGTCACAAGAATGAAATGAAATAAATGTAAAGCACCTTAAAATATATAAAGCACATGAAATGCTCAATAAGTGGTAGCAATTATGGGGGTGAAGGGGAATTTTTTAAAATCTGATTCACTGCTTCACCACCTAAGTTAAGGGAAAAGAATGTGAGCAATATGGTTAAAGAGAGTTTAGAAGTTTGGTTTCAACCACCAGCATGGGACTTCACATAACATGCTCCATGAAGATGCACCTTGTTCAAAAAAAAGGATGCGAAACTGGACCCATGACTGTGGGACCCACTGGCTGTGCACATATGGCACAAGGAAGCACTGGAACAGCCACTGACAACACAGTTGATATACAAGCTGAGAGGCACAGCCCTATGAGAATGGAGTCCATTCTCCAATACTCACTACTCACTGAAATCAAAACATCTACATTGCAATAGGACAAATGCATGGATCCAGAAACAAGACTACAAAAGCATGATTAGCCTTATTTATCTTCACTCTCCCAGACTTACTATAAGACTCTGTGCTTCCCATTCCTGCAACTCTGGGTTTATTAGGTTAAGGGTTCTGTTCTTCATAAGGGGTATACTTTTACCAGGAAACATAACAAAGAGTTCCTATAAATCCCAAAGATTAACAAGAAAGTTACTATAGCTAACAAATGAATTCAGCAAAGCCACAGGGAACAAGATAAACACACAAAAATCAGCTGTTTCTATACACCAGCAATGAACAATCTAAAAAGGAAACTAAGAAAACAATTCCATTTACAAGAGTATCCAAACAATACAATACCTAGGAATAAATATAACCAAACAGGTGACATATCTGTACACTGTTAGCTATAGAAAGAAACTAAAGGAGACCTGAAATAACAGAAAGACAGCCCCTGTTCATAGACTGTTGTTGTTCTTGCTAGGTGCCATTAAGTCAGCTCCAACTCATAAGAGCCCTATGTACAAGAGAACAAAACATTGCTCAGTCCTGTACTATCCTCACAATCCTTGCTATGCTTGAGCCCACTATTGCAGCCCCTGTGCCAATTCATCTCACTGAGGGTCTTCCCCTTTTCACTGACCCTCTACTTTACCAAGCATGACATTCTTCTCCAGGGACAGTCCCTTCTGACAACATGACCAAGCAGATGAGACAAAGTCTTGCCAATATCACTTCTAAGGAGCATTCTGGCTATACTTCATAGAGTGGAAAGCTGAACATTATGAAGATATCAATACTATTCAGAATGATTTACAGATTCAATGCAATCCCAATCAAAATTCCAGTAACTTGTTTTGCAGAAATGGAAAAGCCAATTATCAAATTCATATGGATTTACAAGAGGCTCCAAATAGCCAAAACTTTTTTTTCCCATTTTAATTGTGATTTGGCTGAAAGTTTACAGAGCAAATTCATTTTCCATACAGCAATTCTTACATATTTTGTTTCATGCAATTCCCCACAATGTAACAGCTCTCTTCCCACTTCCTCCCCTTAGTTACCTCTTCCCCTGTGTCCTTCCATGCACTCCTGCCCCCTCAGCTACCTCCTTGTGCAAACATTGCCCTTCTGTTCTCCCACTATTGATCACTCTAAGGAGTGTATCTACCTGATGTAAAAGTTCACCCCATATGCTTCTTTATTGTTTGGCTGGAAGCCACAGGAGTGAGTTTGGTTCTAGACCTCAAGGGTAACTAGGGGCCACAGTCTCGGGGGTCTCAGCTCTTTCAGACCAGTAAACCTATTTTTTTTTTTTTTTAAAGATTTTGAGCTTTGTTCCACATTGCTCTCCCACTCTATCCAGGATCTCCTGCACTAATCCCTTTCTGAGTAGCTGACAGCGGTAGCCAGGCACCATCTAGTTCTTCTCGTCTCTAGGTCACATAGGCTGAGGATCACATGGTCTATAAGTCCTTGGACTAACTGCAGCCAAAACAATCTTGAAAAGGAAGAAGAAAGTAGGAAGATTTACATGTCCCAATTTCAAAACATAATACAAAGTTACAGTAATCAAAACAGTGTGGCACTGGTATACAGATAGATATACAGACCAATGGCATAAAATTTAGAGTCCAGAAATAAACCTATATACACCTAATTGATTTTCTACAAGGGTACCAACTCTTTTCAGTGGGGAAAGAATAGTGTCTTCAACAAATGGTGCTGGGACAACTGGATGTCCATTTGCAAATGAATGAATTTGGACCCATACTTCACACCACATATTAAAATTAACTCAAAATGGATCAATGGACGAAATTTAAAAACTAGTATTATTAAACTCTTAAAAGAAAACATAGGGGTAAAATTTCAAGACGTTGTCTTTGACAATGGATTCTTAAATATGACACCAAAAGCACAAACAACAAAAGACAAAAATAATTCTGACTTCACCAAAATTAAGTATTTATGTATCAAAGTACCAAGCGAGGAGACAACCTACAGAATGGAGTAAATTCTGAAGATCCATGTATCTGTTAAGAGTTATTATCAAGAATATATAAAGATGTTGGAGATGTGGGCTCAGGACCATGGTCTCAGGGGACATCAAGCTCAACTGGCATAACATACTACACAAAAACACAGTTCTACATCCTACTTTGGTGAGTAGTGACTGGTGTCTTAAAAGCTTGCAAGCAGCCATCTAGATGCAACAATGAGTCTCTCATCATTCAGAGCAAAGAAGAATGAAGAAAACCAAAGATGCACAGAAACAATTACTCCAAGGGACTAGGAGACTATGTGATCCTCAGCCTTGATGGCCATGAGACCAGAAAAACTAGATGGTCTCCAGCTACCACTGTCAACCATTTGGAGGGGAATCACTGAAAGAGACCCTAGAGAAAGTGGGAGAATAATGTGGAACAAAATGTAAAATCATTAACAAAGACCAGGTTTACTGGTTTCATAGGCCTGGTGAGACCCCTGAGACTATGGTTCCTAGTACCTTCAGTTTCGAATTGAACTCAATCCTGCGGCTTCTAACAAAACAGACAGGCATACAAGGTGAATATTTACATCAGGCAGATACATTCCTTGGAACAATCAATGATTCAAGAACATAAGGGCAGTATTTACATAGGGAGATAGCTCAGGGGGTAGGAATGCATAGGAAAGAAAGACATGAGAAAGAGGTAACTACGGGGAGGAAGTGAGAAGAGAATTGTTACATTGTGGGTTTGCAGTCAATGTCATGAAATAAAATGTCATGAACTGCTGTATGGAAAATTAATTTGCTATGTAAACTTTCACCTAAATCATAATAAAAATTTAAATAATAGTAACAATAAAAGACTACATAAAGAATTCTCACAACTCCTTTGCTTTCCCAAGTAGAAACCCACTGGAATTCCAAAAGAGCAAGTCTCTAATAGATGGGAGACACCAAGGGTAGACTGTGAAGAATCATCCCAAGGGGAAATTTGTGTTGTCCCAACCGCTAAGAGTGCATCAGCAGAGTTTCCAGCTGTCACAAATGTCAGGGTTTGTCTATGCTGCAGAGAATCACCTTGCCCAAGAACACAACTTCCAGGGAGAGTCCACATCCAGTGACTGATCATGAAGGGAGAATTAAAGACAAGATGACCATGTTGGCGCACAACAGGCAACTCTAACTGGTCATAAGTGTTCCAAAGCTTTCCACAAAATTAGCTGAGGCTTTATTATTAGGTTTGCATCTAATTCAAACTTATTATTACTCCCCTTCCTTCCAAAGGTATGAATCCCTAATAAATAAATATTTCATATACCAAATTCTGTCTCAACCTGTTTCTGATAACTACAACACAGCTATTAAATATATTTTTATTAATTTAATGCAATCAAGTAAAAACCAATGCTCCAAGAATAGACACCATGTTCATCTTGTGTTTCCCATACCTCCAACATTTTTCAGTTTGGTAAATGTCACCATACACCACTGAATTGCTCTCTCCAATGTCCCATACTCAGTAACTTATATACTTGGAAAAAAATAGCCAAATAATTTAAAAACTAATTATAAGTAAATAACCAGTACATACTTGAAGACAAGTCACAACTTACTTGTACTGAGGAAGGCTTCGGAACAGTGGTTACCACAGTAGTTTCTATTTGTGCCAATTTTTTAACAGGTACCACTGCCACTTTCTTGATTAATTGTGAGCTAGAATTCTTGAGGAAAAAATATGAAAAACACATAGTTGTCAACATTAGTGATTTAAAATCAGTAAGTGCTATGGCTAACATTAAAACACTTCATTTACTATAGCAAGATTCTTTGTTTTAACTGTCTTTACAGCCTTATGAATTTTACGCACATCTTTTACTATATGCCTAAACTGGTCATTTGGCCATATGACACTCATTTAATATTTTTAACAAAGGAAAAATGGTTCAATAACCACCTCATTTTACTGAAAGCTCAAACTAAATAAGCTAAACAAGATTTTAGCATTAAAATCTTGAATTAACTCTTTGGCTCATATATCAAATTCTAAACAAAAATCTGCTGACCTATCTTCTCAGTCACAACAGTTAGATAAAGCAAAGTAGAAAGGGAAAGAAGAGTTAATTAGTGACAAACACTGGAATCAAGTGAGAAGCAAAAGTTGGGGGAAAAAAATTGGTAGAGAATGGCATTATCACAGACTACAATGCAGCATCTTTCATTAAGATGAGGCTGCATCATCAAGAAATGTTAAACTACATCCAGCATTGTAAGCAAAGTAAAATGTACATAAAAATATTTTTTAAAACTCTGGCACATGACATAAATTGCAGTTACCATATATATACGTTCTTTCCTAAAATGCAAATTTAATACAGATTTCTTAAAGATAATCATTTTAATGGTTAAAAATGAGTATCATAAATTATAGTCTTAATATTTTTTATCACAAATTAAAACTGAAGCAGAATGCCTATTTTCTTCCCATTTAGAAATGCAAATAGTTCTTTGAATCTTCCTTTGAGGACTATAAAATCTTTGAGTATGAAGATTAAATTTTTATCATTTTAACAATTACTAAATGACAAAAATGAAAATCTCAATTTTAATTAACATACTCAAAGAAAGTCAATTAATTCAAAATTGGAGCAGAATCACCTCTGAATAATTTTTACTAGCCAACAGGTACACATTAATATGAAGATAAAGGCTGGCAAAACTAAGGAAAATGAAAAACAATTAAGGTCTATTACCGGCATCGTACAGGTTTTGATCGTTTGAGTATTCGTTGGTACTGCTGGCCTTGAAGTTATGTTACTAGTAGTGTCAGCACTTGTTAAAGCTTGCTGAGGAGATACCAACATCAATTGACCACTGTTGCTTTTGATTATAACTGTTCCTATAGTTAAAAGAAAAAAAAAAAAAAAAGTGACCTCTGAGCTAACAAATGACACGTATCCATTGCATATTTTCTACTCCGATTTCTTTCAACACTGGAAAATGTGCTAAGTGATTGTTGTTGTTGTTGTCGTTGTTATGTGCCATCGAGTCAGACCTGACTCAAAGCAACCACTCCTTGGGTTTCTGAGGCTGTATCACCACAGAAGTAGATTGCCCAATCTTCCTTCCAAGGCTAGGTGATTAACATATACTAACCTCTGCGCAAGAAGGAGCTCTGATAGCAAAGTGCCTAAGGCACTTGACTGCCAACCAGAAGGCTGGCAGTTCAAACCCACCAGCCACTCCTCGGAACGAAGGTTGGGCAATCTACTTCCGTAGTGATACTGCCTCAGCAACCCAAGGAGGGTTCACTATGAGTCGGGTCTGACTTGACGGCACATAACAACAACAACAACAAACTCTGTGCATGCTCTTGTTGTATACAATATGGCAAAAAATATTTTCATTCAAAACCATTTAAAATATGAAAACTTGAAGCATATAATGAGATATTACTAAAAGAGACAAAACACTCTTCCTTCATAACATCGAAATTATTTATAAAGTTACAGTAATTAAGATGGCACAGTGACAACCCAATACTTCACAAATTGACCAACAGAATACAGAACACCAAAACAGAATCATGTGGATATGGCATATCAAATTTTCCTAAGAGGTACTGTAGACCAGTGAGGTAAGGAGAAATAATAAACAGAGCTAGGTCAACTAGTTCTCGGAAGGAAGGTTGGGCAATCCTACTTCCGTAGTGATACTGCCTCGGAAACCCAAGGAGGGGTCACTATGAGTCAGGGCCGACTGGACGGCACATAACAACAACAGGTCAACTAGTTACCGACATGTGAAAGATAAAAGTGGATGCCTATCATACACCTGCTACGGGTTGAACTGTGTCCCAAAAAAATGTTTTAAATCTTAACCTCTATGCCTTTGGTTATAATCCCATTTGGGAATGGGCTTTGTTATGTTAATGAGGTAGGCTTAGTATAGGGTATATCTTGAGTCCATCTCTTTTGAGCTATTTGTTGTTGTTGTTATGTGCTGTCGAGTTGGACCCGACTCATAGTGACCCCTCCTTGGGTTTCTGAGGCAGTATCACTACGGAAGTAGATTGCCTCATCTTCCTTCCAAGGAGTGGCTGGTGGGTTTGAACCACCAGCCTTCTGGTTAACAGTCAAGTGCCTTAGGCACTAAGCTACCAGAGCTCACTTTGAGGTATAAAGGAGGTTAAAACAAGGAAGCAGAGCCGAGATGAAAGAAGAGAGATGAAAAGCCACACGATGTTCCTCCAGAAGCAGAAGCTCAAAAGAGGTAATGGCCTTCCTCCAGAGCGGACAGAGAAAGAGATAGCCTTCCCCGAGAGCCAGCACCCTCAATTTGGATTTCTAGGCTTTGACTGCTAATCAGAAGGCTGGTGGTTCAAACCTACCAGCCACTCCTCAAAAGGAAGGTTGGGCAATCTACTTCCATAGTGATACTGCCTTGGAAACCCAAGGAGGGGCTGCTATGAGTCAGATCCAACTAGATGGCAATGAGTATGGTTTTTTGTTTTGTTTCGTTTACCGTGAAAAATAAATTTCTGTTTCTTAAAGCCACCCATTTGTGGTTATTTCTGTTATAACAGCACTAGATAACTAAGACAATTTGGTACTGGGAGAGTAGAGTGCTGCTCTAACACATACCTAAAATGTAGAAACAGTTTTGGTATTGGGTAATGGGTAGAGGCTGGAGGAGTTTTGGCATAGTGCCTATGGCATTTGACTGCTAACAGAAGGCTGGCAGTTCAAACCCACCAGCCACTACTCCGAATGAAGACTGGGCAATTTACTTCCGTAGTGACACCACCTTGGAAACCGAAGGAGGGGTTGCTATAAGTCAGATCTGACTCAACGGCAGTGAGTTTGGTTTTTTTTTTTTTTTTTTTTTTTTTTTTTTTGATTAATAGTAAAAGACTAGATCATGTTGAAGAGACTGTTGGTAGAACTACAGACATCACAGGAATTGCTGGTGAGGATTCAGAAGGATGTGAGGAGAACTATAAAGAAAGTCTCTATTGTTTTAGAAAATACATACAGCATCAGCAAAAGAACGTTACTAGAAACGTGGATGTTAAAAGTTCTTCTTGTGAGGCTTTAAAAGAAAATGATGTACATGTGATTGGACAACAAGGACGATCCTTTTTAAGCAATGGCAAAGAACTTGTCTGGATTATGTTCAAATGTTTAGTCAGAGTGATGAACTTGATTGTTTGGCTGAGATTTCTAACCAAGATCTTAAAGAAGCTGCATGGTTCCTCTTTGCTGCTCACAGTAAAATATGAGAGGAAAGAGATGAGCCTTCAAAATAAATTGTGCAAAATCACTCAAAAAGGGATCAGGGTAGGAGATACTGGATAGAGTAGGAGGAAAACGTGGAACAAAACTCAAAATCATTAAAAAAAAAAAAAAGGTGGGGCCAGGTGGGTCTCGTATAGCCTGGGAAACCCCTGAGATTATGGCCCCTAGCTGCCTTTCAGGTCTGGAATTGAACCCACTCCCGTGGCTTCCAGCCAAACAAAAGACAGGCATATGAGCTGAACATTTACATTAGGTAGATACACTCCTTAGAGAGATCAATCATGGGAGAACATAAGGGCTGTGTATGCAGAAGGAGACAGCTTGGGGAGCAGGAGTACATGGGAAGGAAAGACACATGGAAGAGGTAACTATGGGATGGAAGTGAGGGGGGAGCTGTTGCACTGTGGGAAACTGCAGTCAATGTCATGAGACAAAGTGTATGTGAACTGCTGTATGGAAAATGAATTTGCTCTGTAAACTTTCACCCAAATCACAATAAAAATCTGAAAGAAAAAAAAAAGACCAGGCTTACTGGTCTGACACGGACTGGTGAAACCCCAGAGACTATGGCCCCTAGTCACCCTTCGGGCCTGGCACTGAACTCACTCCAATGGCTTCCACCCAAACAAATAAACCAAAAACCAAACTCACGGCTGTCAAGTTGGATCTGACTCACAGCGACCCCTCCTTGGGTTTCTGAGGCAGTATCACTAAAGAAGTAGATTGCCCAACCTTCCTTCCGAGGAGTGGCTGGTGGGTTTGAACCACCGGCCTTCTGGTTAGCAGTCAAATGCCTTACAGCACTAGGCCACTAGAGCTTCCCAGACTATACAGGACAGAGAAAAAAATTAAAAGAAAGTTACCTAGTAAGCACTAGATAACACAGATAACACCATACATAAAAAAAAAAAAAAAAACAGATGTATTAAGGATATAAAGGCAAAAAGCACAACTTTAAAACTCTTAGACAATGCAAAAAAATATCTTTTTGACTTTGGGATAGGGAAAGATATTTTAAGGAAGAAAAATTTGATACATTCAACTACATAAATAATTAAGAAATTATGTTTAACAAAAGATACTTTCAGGTAAAAAGACAGCATGCAAAATTGGAGAATATGTTAGTTCACATATACTCAAAGGACGAGTATTCACAATACACAAAAGAAACACTGATGCAGTGAGATGTCATTTTATACCTACTTAGGCAAAAATTAGTAAGTCCAACGACAATGCCAAGTGTTAGCTACGCATCAACAAGACTTTTAACATATTACTAGTGGTAGTGTAATTTACTACAACCACTTTGCTCAACTTCACATGATTGTGCCAAATTACTTTCTACTTACACACCCTCCAACTCATTATTTATCCAGATTTAATAAATTCTTGTCCACGTTAATAAAGGCACTTAAAATATTCACAGCAGTAGTTCCACTTCTATTCTAGAATGGCAGTGTGGGGTACTCCATTGACCGCCCCCAATGAAATAAGTTTAACTGATGAACATTTTAAAAAACAAACATCTTACAACCATCTAACATCTGTTGAAACTGTATTAACCAAAAAACAAACCAAATCCATTGCCACTACGTCAACTGAGACTCATACGGACCCTATAGGACAGAGTAGACCTGCCCCATAGGTTTTCCAAGGCTGTATTGACAGCATATAACAACAATAACAAAAATACCTTTACAGAAGCAGACTACCACTGTATCTTTCTCCTGTGGCGTGCTGATGGGTTCGAATTGATGACCTTTAGGTTAGCAGCTGAGTGCTTAACTACTGCACCACCAGCACTCCTTAAATTGTACTGAAATATACAGAAACGAACAATTATTCAAGAAAATCTACTAAAATTCACATAACAGTGAGAAACTATAGCATTTGAACCACAGCCTACTCACTCCCCTTATAGGTCAGTGTAACAAAAATTCCATTCCAAGATGAATGCACACCCAAGTTCACCGCAGAGCTATTCACAATCGCAGAAACAACCTAAATGCCTATCGGTGGATAAATGTCCAGCCAAACTATGGTACATACACACAATGGAATATGATGAAACATTAAAAAAATAAGGAAGAATCCAGGGAACATCTCATAACATGGATGAACTAGGAGGGCATTATCCTGAGTGAAATTTAATCAATCACAGAAGGACAAATATTTTATGAATCCCCTACTATAAAAGAGTCAAGTAAAGGTTTACAAGCTGAAAGAAATGTTCCTTGTTGGTTACCAGGGATGGGAAGGGTGGGAAAATTACTAGCTAAGTAAGAGACATGTATTGCTTTGGATGAATGTAAAGGCAATATACCAATAGTGAGTGACCAGCACAGTATCACTAAGGAAAAGGAAGACACAGATAGGTGCATAAGAGGTACAGACAACAAAGGTTAATAATATTGTATACACAATACTGCACTATTAGTAATAAACAATAGTCTATGGGTGGATACATAGGTAGACAGGTAAGATGATCAGGTATGGGTAGGTGAATGAAAGCATACCAATGTCCATATACAGGTTTCACAGCCAATATTTCTATATACATATTTGTATGTGCTATAAAAATGTCCATATATATAACAAAGCAAACAGAGGCAAAGGTGTAACAACTTCTTAGCCACAAACACACATCTTGAGGGCCTGTGGGCTCAGGACAATAGTCATGGGAGACATCAAGCTCTACTGGCTTAACATACTACACAAAAACATTGTTCTACATCCTACTTTGGTGAGTACCAACTGGGGTCTTAAAAGCTTGCAAGTGGCCATGTAAGACACAACTATTGGTTTCTCATCAGCTAAAGCAAAGAAGAGTGAAGAAAATCAAAGACACAAGGAAAACAATTAGTGCAAGGGACTAGTGGACATGGGAGTCTCAGCCTACATAACCCTGAAACAAAAAGAACTACATGGTGTCCTGTTGCCACTGCCAACCACTTGGAAAGGGACTGAAATTGAAAATGCTGGATAGATTGGGAATAAAATGTGGAACAACTCAAAATCATAAAAAAAGCCAGGTTTTTCACCCAAATCACAAAAATAAAATAAATAAATAAATAACGCCAGGCCTACTGGTCTGATACAGACTGGTGAAACCCCTGAGACTATGGCCCTCAGTCACCCTCCCAGCCTGGAATTAAACTCACTCCTGAGGTTAACCTTCAGCCAAACAAGACAGGCTTTCAAGGTGAACAATTACACCACAGAGGTGCACTCCTTAGAAAAATCAACTTTGGGAAATCAGAAGGGCAGTATTTGAGCAGGGAGAAAGCTCAGAAGGCAGGAAAGGACACAAAGGAAAGGTAACCAAAGGGAGCAAGTGGAAAGAGACCTGTCATATTGGGATTGCAATCAACATCATGAAAGAAAATGTGTATAAACTGTTGAACAGAAAACAAATTTGCCCTGTAAACTTTCACACAAATCACAGTAAAAAGTGTGGGGGGGGACCTCCATTTCAGGTAGTATAGGCAAGAACACAGACATCCCTCTCCCATAGCTCTCTGCCAAGGGCTATGTTATCTTCCTGAGAGGGCAAGCCACCGACATTTCTCATTCCCAACCCTCTCCAACTACATGTTGCAGTGGGATAAATTCCAGAGGAGTGCTCCCAGGTGGGTGGAGGCTCCTCGTTTCAACCTATCTCCTGAAAGGGGAAGACTCTACTTCAGCTATAGCAGGCTGAGAACAACTCTGCCTGGACTGCTCTCACCCCATTCCATCCTGTAGGGAAGAGTTTCAAGGTCAGGAGAGTTAACACTCACACCCAATACCCTGCTACTAAAGCACGGATGCCACTGAGACAGAAGCACACCACTTCCCCCATCTCCTGCTCCAAAATTCTCTAAAAAGGAATTGACTTTATTTGAAAAAGAATGTATGGCATGTCGAGGCTAAGGGCACTCTCAGAGACAATGGAGCTGGCAGAGTTCTGGTAAGATGGCAGAATAGGCAGAAAGACTGCACAGACCCTCTTCAACAAAGAAAAGGGGAACCAATTAACACAGATACAGAAGATAATCCTGGACCCCTGAGCCTTGAAGGGAAGGATAGAGAAGTGGACTAAACTCCAACTAGTAGAAGAATCTGCATGAAAACACCAAAACAGAAGACATACGGAGCTGCAGTCTGGCAGCGATCCTGACGGCACAGACTGCTTGGATATGGCCAAGTGGCAGCAGAACCTAAGAATTAACCTGAAAATCAGCCCTGCTAGCCAGGGACTGCATAGAGGACTGCTCTGGTGGCTGGGGAATAAAAGGGGAAGCAACAAAGAGGACAGTGGGCTGAGCTGTGGACTTTTGTCTCTCCAGAGGGTGCAGCCATTTTGAAGGTTTACAAGCGACTTGACCATTTGGGATATTTAAAGTGACAGCGTTCTCCCAAATTCCAGGAACTTAAGAATAGGCTCCACTTGCCAGTAACCCCAAGGACATTCCAGACCCGGACAACTGAAAAGGTGTGACATTCCTCTTGTTACTCTTATACCTCACACCCTCTTGGTGAATGGAGGTGCAGCCATGCCTCACTCCCACCCAAATTCTGGGGCGGCAGGAATTCCATTCCAGTCTGTGTGCTCAGATGGAGCCTGGGTACCCTGCCCCCATGGTTTTTTTTTTTTTTTTTCCTGTTTTTTAGTTTTTGTTTCTGTCTGTTTTAAAACTACTATTATTACTTTTGTCCTTCTTACTACTATTCTTTATTCTTCCCCTCCCAGGTTCCAGTTTTCAGCTTTTTTTCTTTGCCCTGTTCCTGGCTGCAACTTTTTTTTTCCTTTCTTGTGGCTAACCCCGTTCCTTGCTTTTCTTTTTGTGTTTTTCCCATTTGTTTCTTCATTATTCTCTTTCTCTACCTTTTTTCTTTTATTGCCCTCTCCCCAGATATTTCAGGGTTTTTATCTTTTTCTTCTTTTTTCCATTTTTCTTTTTTTAGTTACTGTTTCAGTGTGATTACACGGTGTATTTTTTGTCTATTTGCTTTTATTTTTTTGATCGTTATTCAATTGCCATTTCTGTCTCTGTGGAAGACAGCAACAGTCTCCATACGACACAACTATACCCACACCGCCTGCAGCTTCACTTACTGACTCAGAGCAACCACTTCCTTCTCCACCAACGGGCCAACGATAAACAACCACCAAGAAAAGCCTGACTCACCCTTGGCTGCTCTTCACAAACAGTTAACAGAGATCTAAATACAGTAACACCACAATGTCTCGGAGACAAGAGACCATCACAGTCTACACAAACAAGCAAGATAAAGTAGTAGAAAAAAAGGGAGCAAGATACATATCCAGAACACATCCCTGAGGAAGCAGCAGCATTGGAATTCTCTGATAAGGAATTCAAAAGAATTATGTTTTGGTATTTTTAAAGGATTGGGAGACAAACCAAGGAAAACACAGACAAAACCCTAGAAGAATTTTGGGAGAAAATACAAGAACAAAATGACAAAATAAATGAAAAATTAGAAATGATTCTAAATCTACATATATAAAT
>NW_006921617.1:5159515-5178815 GCF_000298275.1 Orycteropus afer afer
ATCCAAAAATCAGTTGGATTCCTCTACACCAGCAAAGAGATTGCTGAAAAAGAAATCAGGAAATCAATACCATTTACAATTGTTGTTGTTGTCATGTGACACCCGACTCATAGCGACCCCTCCTTGGGTTTCCGAGGTAGTATCACTACGGAAGTAGATTGCCCAACCTTTCTTCCAAGGGGTGGGTTTGAACTGCCAGCCTTCTGGTTAGCAGTCAAATGCCTTAGGCACTATGCTACCAGAGCTCCTATCATTTACGGTAACTACCAAAAAAAATAATATACCTGGGAATAAATCTTACCAGGGACACAAAAGACCAATACAAAAAAAAAAAACGATGAAAAACTACTTCAAGAAACCATAAGAGATCTACATAAATGGAAGACATACCATGATCATGGATAGGAAAATTGAACACTGTGAAGAAATGCTCACAATCATCAGCCATTAAAGAGATGCAAATCAAAACAAGATACCATCTTGCTCCAGCACTAGCAGCAAAGTTCAACAAGACAGAAAATAACAAATGCTGGCGAGGTTGTGGAGAGATTGGGACTCTCTTACACTGCTGGTGGGACTGTAAAATGGTACAACCACTGTGGAAAGCAGTATGGCAATTTCTTAAAAAGTTGGTAATAGAAATACCATTTAAGCCAGCCAGTCCATTACTAGGTATATATCCTAAATAGGTGAGAGCCATGACAAGAATAAACATGAACACCCATGTTCATCGCAGCACTATTTACAAAAGCAAAAAGTTGGAAACAAACTAGGTGTCCATCAAGTGAGGAACAGATAACCAAACTATGGTACATACACACAATGGAATACTATGCAACCCTAAAGAATAATGTAGAATCTGCAAAACATTGCATACTGTGGATGAACATGGATGACATTATGCTGAGTGAAATAAGTCAATCACAAAAGGACAAATATTGTATCAGTCCGCTATTGTAAAAGTCAAGGAACGGTTTATATATGGAAGGAAATTTTCCTTGTTGATTACCAGGGGTGGGAGGGTAGGACAGACAACACTGTTAGATAGGTAGAGATAAGTATTGATTTCGGTGAAGAGAAGGGCAATGTACCAAATGTGAGTGATCAATATGATGGTATTGAGGATGACGAAGACAGAGAGGTACATGGGAGGTACAGACAACAAAGATGAACATACAGTACTGTATTGTCAGTGAAGGCAAACATAGGTATACAGGTGGATAGATGGGTGGACAGGCTGAACTAGTAGGTATATCTATGCAGCAGGGAGTGTACCCAAGATCAGGTATAGGGTTGGCAGACAATGGTCCTATAAGTTATTTGTATGATCTGAATTCCCAGGTGTATAGTAAAGCTGACAAGGGACAAGGTTGTGATCACTTCTTGGTTACAGCCAGCTACCCAGAAGGACCAAGTAGTTGAACCTGTGGGTTTGGTACCATAGCCACAGGGGACATCAAGCTCAATTGGCATAGCATACTACACAAAACACTGTTCCCACCTCCTACTTTGGTGAGTAGTGACTGGGATCTTAAAAGCTTGCAAGCAGCCATCTAGATGCAACGATGGGTCTCACCTCGTCCAGAGCAAAGAAGAATGAAGAAAACCAAAGACTCATGGAAACAATTAGTATACCATGCGATCCGCAGCCTATATGACTATGAGACCAGAAGAACTAGATGGTGCCCAGCTACTGATATCAACCACTTGGAGGGCGATCTACGTAGGAGATGCTTGATAGGGAGGAAGAACAATGTGAAACAAAATGCAAAATCTATTAGAAAAAAAAAGGGGGGGGGGGACCAGGTTTGCTCATCTGATAGAGCCTGGTGGAACCACTGAGATTATGGCCCCTAGCAGCCCTTCAGGTCTGGAATTGAACCCATACCTGTGTCTTCCAGCCAAGCAAAAACAGGCATAGGAGATGAACGTTTACCTGAGGTAGATACACTCCTTGGAGAGAACAACCATAGGAGAAAGAAGGGCTGTTTATGCACAGGGAGACAGCTCAGGGGGCAGGGGTGCATGGAGGGATGGACACAGGGAAGAGGTGACTGTCAGGAGGAAGTGGGAGGGGAGCTGTTGCATTGTGGTGAACTGTAATCAATGTCATGAGACAAAGTATATGTGAACTCCTGTATGGAAAGTGAATTTGCTCTGTAAATTTTTACCCAAATCACAATTAAAAAGAAAAAGAAGAAGAAGGAACTGGCAGATTCATGTATCATACAAGTTAAACTATAGATCTGCTAGGCAATGAAAAAGAGGACTGGAGCTCAGAATAAATGTCAAACACTGCCCTTAAAAACTAACTATGAGTAGTTCAAATAAATTCGATCAAACTTTACAGCAATTAAAGCACGAGGGCATTTTTTAAAAAACCAATACAGAAATATGCTGGGAATGAGTAGGTCCTAACAGCTAGGCAAAACACCGTATTTAAGAAAGAATTCAACCATTATACTTATTACACACACATACTCCCCACACACACACACATAAAACTAAAGGATGGATACCTTGCCTTAGAGAGTAAAAGAAAGTATCAAAACAGTGTCTCATCAAACAGAGAATATCACTAGAAAGAGACATTTGAAAAGGAAAGAAAGAAATTTGTTTTCTGTATTTAAAACATACAACTTAAATTTAGAAGAGAAACTCAATAGGAGTTGAATTGACAAAAGAAACAACAGCGAATCTGAAGACAGATCAGCAGAGATCATACACAGAAAGAAAAAAAGAATGAAAATGATCAATTCATCAAGAACATAACAATTATAAATATATATGCACTTAACAACAGAGCCCCAAAATAGATATAACAAACACTGACAGAACTGTACATAATTAAACATACTCTACTTTTCTGCCCAATGAACTGTTAAATTCCAAGCTGCCTTTTCTATTTTGAGAAGCAAACTAACACGGATGGAGACACTCTAATTTCTCCATACTCTCAACATGGTAAATCTGACTCTGGCAGTATAGCAGATCCATACACATATAAAAGTCAGACAAGACCTTAGAAATCATCTATTGCATTTTAATATCTACATATAAATGCCTAGTTCGTTACCTTTTAATCTCTGCTCAAAGAAATTCAGGATAAAAGGCAGAGATGTATGTGTATCATTCCTTCACAAGGCAGGCCAGGAATACAAAGCCCTTCCTTAGAATCAAGATATGTTTCCTGTTAATACCCACAGATGCAACCACAAAAATTTTCATTTCCACAGGAGAATCCTTTAAACATTGAAGGCCCCTTGTAAATGTCTTGATTTACTAATGCTTCTGTAACAGAAATACCACCCGTGGGTGGCTTTAAGAACAGAAATTTATTTTCTCACAGTTCTGTAGGCTAAAAGCCCAAATCAGGGTCTCAGTCATAGTGCTTCCTTCTATGGGCCTCTTTCTCCAGCAATCCTTGGGTGTTGCTTGGCATTTGCCTTCTCCCTGTGTGTGTTTCTGTGTCTATTCTGCTCTTTCCATAACTAAGAGGGAGCTCTGGTGGCGTAGTGCCTAAGGCATATGGCTGACAGTTCAAACCCACCAGCCAGTCCTCAAAAGGAAGACTGGGCAATCTACTTCTGTAGAGAAACCACCTCGGAAACCCGGGGGACTATGAGTCATGACCGACCCTGATGACTCTGATGGCAGTGAGTTTGATTTTGAACCACATTTAGGAGCCCCCTTACCCAGGTATTAACGTAACAAAAGAAAAACCCTATTTCCAAACAGAATCACATCCATAAGTACAGGGCCAAACCTACAGTCCACATTTTGTTGTTGTTGTTGTTGTTATGTGCCGTCGAGTCGGCCCCGACTCATAGCGACCCCTCCTTGGGTTTCCGAGGCAGTATCACTACGGAAGTAGGATTGCCCAACCTTCCTTCCGAGGAGTGGCTGGTGGGTTTGAACCACCAGCCGTCTGGTTAGCAGGCAAGTGTCTTAGCCACTATGCTACCAGAGCTCCCACATTTTGTAGGGGACACAATTCAATCCACAGCAGGCAGCTAACATATGCTGAGTGTTGTTTTCCTCAGCCTTCACGCATCCAATTCCTCCAATTTTTCATGTCATAAAAACTTTCTCATACTGAGCCTGAATTCACTTAATCGCCCCCTTTCCCTCATTTCCTTAACTGCTTGAATAAGTTAAATCAACTAGTAAGTTTTCATCCCGGATTCTCTTTTTACATAGGAGGTATCTCCTCCTCTTCCCTCCTCCATTTACACAGCTAATCTGCCCAAACATAGCTGCTGTTTATCTCTATTAAATTTCATCTCTTGCAAGTAGGCTCATCAGACTTCAAGTCATTTTTACTTTCAATATTTAACTGTTATTGTTTTCATATATGCATGCATAATTCTACAAAAGTAAGCTGTTAAAATATTAAGTCTAGAGTAACCTATGAAAATTCCAGAAACCTATTTGTTTCCTACAAGAGGAACTGCATCTATGTTATTTAACTGGGAGCTCTGTTGGCATAGTGCCTGAGGCATCTGACTGCTCACCAGAAGGCTGGTGGTTCAAACCCACCAGCCACTCCTTGGAAGGAAGATTGGGCAATCTACTTCCATACAGACACTGCCTCGGAAACCCAGGGAGGAGCGCTGTGGTCGAATCGCCTCGATGGCAGTAGGATATTTTTTTATTATTATTTACAATTACATCCTCGGTACTTGGCCTAGAACTGGCACACAGTTACTATTGAAATGTCTGAGTAAACAAAACATATTGATAGCCTTAAAACATTCATACTTCTTTGATCCAGAAATTCCAATTTTAGATATCTATTCCAAGACAATGCAACCATATAGGAGTACCTAATGTAGCCCTGAGGAAAAGCAGAATGCCACCACTTCCTCCTGAAGAATGTCTATCCCACAAGAATGCCACTGATATTATTCAATTAACAAGCTCCATAGTCTATGAAATCCAGCCCCCACCACCAAAAACAAAGCCAAACCTACTTCCATCAAATCCATTCCAACTCATAGCGACCCTAAAGGGCAGAGTAGAACTATCCCATGGGGTTTCCAAAGTTGTAAATCTTTATCTTCATGGAAGCAGACTCCTTCATCTTTTTCCCATGAGTTCTAACCACCGACCTTATGATTCCAGAAAAAGCAAATGGCTCAAAGAAGCTAGGTACAAAGAGGTTTATAAAGAGAAGAGGAGGGAGAAATACAGACAGTCAACCATTGGCTAATCTTAACCTGACTGATCGAACCTTGCCTTCTGCCTTTGCTGACATCAATTGATAATCAGTTTACTTCTGGCCTGGTTGCTAATAATTTGGCCCTGGGCCCACCTGCAGCAATGAGTCCTTTTTGAGATTTAAATTAAGAGGTGATGGATTGACAATTGTCCTTTTCTAGAAGGACAAGACAAATTTACATGGCTATAGAACACTTTCTAACAGGCTTCTGCAGTTTGGGTCAGATTTTCTAGGTTATATTTGGTTTTGTGGATAAGAAAAACCTTAAAATCAAAGATGTATGCTATTAATTTTCCTACCCAACACAAGGTATAGAATTTGCATCTTCTTTCTCAGATTCTTGAAACAGTCCCCAGATGGGTTCTTTGATTTCACTCTGACTTTAACTTACAACTTACATGATCATCAACTTCCACAGTTGTCACTGTGCTGCTACTGGGCTTTGTGAAAATGGCAGGAGATTCTTTTCTCCATTGCTTACTATATGCTAACTACCATTTAGATTCCTAAGAGCTGTGGTTAACACTGTGGTTACAGCACTTGGCTGCTAACCAAAAGATTGGTGGTTTGAACCCAGCACCAAGTTCATCTGGGAAAAAAAGGCAGTCTGCTTCCAAAAAGATTTACAGCCTTGCAATCTCCAGAAGGCAGTTCTACTCAGTCCTATATGCTTGCTATGTGTCAGAATCAACTTGGTGTCACCGAGTTTGGGTTTTGGTTTTTGTTTATATTTTGCAAAACAAGTTCTTTCATAGAGGAAATTCTGAAAGAAAAATCAACATTTAAAGTATTCATTACTTTGGAAAATCAACAGCTGACTTACATAAAAATGTTAAGTATCCTTGAGCTATGAACTGCTAATCCTTGGTACATAAAAGAAAGGAGATATTCAGATTCATAACCTTAAAAAAAGAGTTATTTTAATCATTGTTTCCACTGGTGTGTCCCATACCAATAACCACACCACTGTGTTATTATATTCTTCTACTCATCAGTAGGAGCTCTGGTAGCATAGTGCCTAAGGCACTTGACTGCTAACCAGAAGGCTGGCGGTTCAAAAAAACCCACCAGCCACTCCTCGGAAGGAAGGTTGGGCATTCCTACTTCTGTAGTGATACTGCCTCGGAAACCCAAGAAGGGGTCGCTATGAGTCAGGGCCGACTCGATGGCAAATAACAACAACAACAACAATTCACCAGTAGAAATTTTTAAAGGCAGCTCTTCAAACCATTTGCCACCTACTCAGTAACTAAGAGCTCTGGTGGTATAGTGCCTAAGGCTAATCAGAAGGCTGGTGGTTCAAACCTACCAGCCGCTCCTCAGAAGGAAGACTGGGCAATCTACTTCCATAGTGATACCACCTTGCAAACCCAAGGAGGGGTCACTATGAGTCGAATCTGACTAGATGGCAGTGAGTTTGGCTTTCTGGTTTTCAGTAACTAACAATTCCTAAAGGTAATTTATTTCCTTTCTTTTGTGAAGGTTTCTCCATGGTGAATAACAAAATGTTTTAGTGTACATATTTAAGTTGTAGTCCTAGTTTGCTACTATTTAGCTCAGATAAGTTTAAGTCTTGGTTTCCTCATATATAAAATGAAAGATTAGAGTCTAAAATTCTCCAAATTACCTTTCACCGCTCACACCCCCCAACCATAGTGCTATGAAAAGATTACAGAGCTAAATAAATAGATCTGGCTTCAAATCCTGATACATGCAAGTTGCCTGGCACTGGGCAAATTACTTACCCTTAGAGACTTTGTTACCGTGGTACAGTGAATTACTTACTATGACCAGTTCTAGTCATAATCTCCACCAAAAGACTGGGTGGAGCCATGCAAATGAGGTGTTTGTGGCCCACCAAAGGGACTGGATAGCTTGCTAATGATGTAAAAAAGATGCATGGCACCCTTGTGAGGGTGGGATCATGCAAATAAGGTGTATGGAACTCTAATGAAGGGATTGGTCAGTTTTACCATCACACTAGTCTTAGAGCCAATTCCAAAGAAAAAAGAGCAGAAGTGGAACATGTCCTTCGGACCCAGGGTTCCTGCACTAGGAACCTACTCAACCCAGAAAACAGAGAGTTATAACACTGGAGACTGACAGAAGCTGTGGTGGGGAATCAGTGGCAGAACCAGGGGTCCAGCAAGAGACAGTGTAGTGGGCTTTGCAGCCCACAAGTCAGAAAGCTGAACGCCTTTGGGCAGGAGGCTTCCTGGGAGAGTAGGATGCCTCTAGGCACTTAACAGCAGAACTGAAAGATTTTTTTTTTTCCCAAATGATACTTGCCCAAGCAGAGCAGAGGCCAGGCTGAGGGGCTCAGGGCCAAAGAGAGAACTGACTACAGTCATGGCTAAGAGGCTGTTCTGGTCAAAACTATATCCTGAATCTTTCCTGATGCTGTTGCTCCCCTAATAAGCCCCACAACTCTGAGTATGCTCTGTGAGTTCTGTGTGGCCATTGCAACAAATTACAGAACCCAGCAGAGAAGTAGAGTGTGGGTGCAATGGTTGGTGTCAGATTGGGTAAAAAGGTTGGAGGACAGAAATATGTCTGAATCCCACTTGACAGAAATCAGCCTTAGGCTTTTGATCTTGACTATCTTTCCCCCATTAAGTTGGAGGTGGTGAGATGTCTCCCCAACCAGGTCATTTTTATAGGTACCTACCTGTGGTAATCAACAAAATACAAATAATGCATTAAAAAGTCTAACATAATACCAAACACCAAACTCACTGCCATCGAGCAGTTTCTGACTGATAAGAACCCCCTTTGAGTTTCCAAGGCAGTAAATCTTTACAGATATAAACTGCCCCATCTTCCTCCGTAGAGGTGGGTTTGAACTGCCAACCTTCTGCTTAGCAGTCAAATGCCATAGGCACCACACCACCAGAGCTCCTTTAAACCCTCAATAAATGGCCAGTTATCACTTAACAGCAAATTTTCAGCCTTAACAGTTCTAAATAATTCTTTAACCTAAATCAACTTCTTGACTAGCCAGGATTTAAAAAGAAATTTTTTTTTTAAGGTAATTTCATCCAAATACACTTTAAGAGTGCATGCAGTATGACAACTCAGAACCGGCAAATAATGTATTCAATGGTGTACACAGCCTTAACAAGTGTTATACACATTGTGCATGCATGCACCCTCACTATACAAAACAAATGAATCCTCATAAAATATGAAGAACAATCTTTCTACAATTATTCATGACCAAAGAGGCCCTGACATCATGCTAATGGATCTCAATCTTTTAAATCAATGCTTCCACTTCTTTACCATTTTTGCAGGTCAGAGTTCCAACTACTGCTAAGCAACTTAATAGAAGGTAATATAACTACATGAGTAGCTTATACAAAGAAGAAAGTGAGATGTGCTTCTCCCCACCCTTGAAATTTCAAGAGACCGTGAGGAAGAAAAGGCAGCAGGAGTGCTCAATTATAATGACAATATGTAAATAATCATACAGCAAAACTTTTCTGTAAAACAGCCAACCAGAGAAACACTAGAACAAAAAGTAGTAAACCCACTGAAACCAAACCCACTGCTATCAGGTCCTTCTGACTCATCACCACCCTCAGGACAAAGAACAGCCCCATAGGGCTTCCAAGGCTGTAAATCATCACAAAAGTAGACTGCCACATCTTTCTCCCCTGAAGCTTCTAGTTAGCAGCCAAATGCTTTAACAACTGCACCATCAGTGCTCCTCAAAAAGTTGTTATTAGGTGCCGTCGAGTCATCTCCCACTCATAGTAACCTGATACACAGCAGAATGAAACACAGCCAGGTCTTGTGCCGTCTCCATGATTCTTGCTATACTTGAGCCCATTGTTGTAGCCTCTGTGTCAATCCATCTTGTTGAGGGTCTTCCCCTCTTTCACTGACCCTCCACTTTACCAAGCATGATATCCTTCTCCAGGGAACGGTCCCTCCTTACAACGTGAC
This sequence comes from Orycteropus afer afer, assembly GCF_000298275.1. NCBI lineage: Eukaryota > Metazoa > Chordata > Mammalia > Tubulidentata > Orycteropodidae > Orycteropus > Orycteropus afer. Next base: position 5,168,685 of record NW_006921617.1, read on the forward strand.
CAAAGTAGGTGAGACGCAATCTGGCCATTCTTGCTCCCAAGGAGCATTATGGCTGCACTTCTTCCAGGACAGATTTGTTATTTCTTTTTGCAGTCCATGGTACTTTCAGTACTCTTCACCAACACCACGACTCAAAAGCATTAACTCTTCTTCAGTCTCACATGCATATGAGGTGACTGAAAATACCATGGCTTGTGCCAAGTGCACCTTTGTCTTCAAGGAGACATCTTTGCTGTTCAGCACCTGAAAGAGGTCTTTTGCAGCTGCTTTGCCCAGTGATATATGTCTAATATCTTGACTGCTGCTTCCATTGGTGTTGATTGTAGAACCAAGTAATATGAAGTCTCTGACAACTTCAATCTTTTCTCCATTTATTGTGATGCTGCTTATAGGTCCAGTTGTGAGGCTTTTTGTTTTCTTTATACTTAGGTGTAATCCATACTACAGATTGTATTCTTCAATCTTCATCAGTAAGCAATAAGACTTATTAACTGTAACATTCAATATCGAGTCAAATATAACAATTCCTTCAAATATAAAATCGTAACCCTCTAATGTATTTGTCAATTCTGGTATGTGTTCTCTCTGAGAATAAGTAAGAGTTAAAATCACTACACATCTGAAGATTATGCAGGAAATAACATTGTTTCTGGAATTGAAAACCAGTATACTTGCTCAATCTCGCTTAAATTTAAAATCCTCTTTTAGTTTTAACACACACGAATCTTTTAAACACACTTTTTTACATCGTAATCAAGGCGTGTGGAAACATAATCAGGTCTTTTCTCACATGACACTAATAAACTTCAAAATATCCTCAAAGGTTCTCCTAGATGTACTGCTCCAGCTTTTACCGAGTCACTTACGTGAAAAGATTCCAAAATTATGAAAACAAAATTTATACAGTAAGGACTTATAAAGGCTCTATTAATTGTAAAGCCAAGTCACCGCCCAAAAGGTGGTTTCCCCTAAGCTTCCTGCAAAGTAAAGCCTATAAAAGCTTAACAGTTCTCTGGCTGAGTTTCTCCGGGCCACCAGCAAGTATGAGCAATCCAGGCCAGCGATGTTTCCCAAGTCACCGCTGGCTGGTCCAATGGATAAGGTTAGAAAGGCTGATTCACATACCTGGAGGAAGCTGAAAATTAGCAGGCAACAGGATTGTTGTGTTGGGGGTTTTAGCAGCGGAGACTATCTGAGGAGCAGGCAGTCTTGGGCCGCTGCTGAGTTTAGGAACAGCACTGCCAGAAGCCACTTTAGTCACCAGGGTCCCCATGGAGGCCGCCTTCTGCACGGACTGGGACGCTGTAGACCCCACGCAGACAGTGGCGGAAGCCTTAGTCACTGCACTCAGGGCCACCGGAGCGTTATCCACCCGGACCGGCAAAGCCCCGGCAGGGGCCATGGTCACGATCCCAGATGCGTTCACACTGGCTTGGGAAGCGGCACCCGCCGGCTCTGAGAGGCCCGCGGGCATGCCCCCAAGTGCCTCAGCGGCAGCAGCGGGACCACCAATCCCGGAACAGAGGCGAGGAGAGACTTTGCAAGCGGCAGCCGGCTCCAGGGCAGTTCCGGCTCCACAGCATCGCTAAGGAGAGGTGCAGGGGCCGCGACGGAGAAGTCAGGGACCGGCGCTGCTTGGGCAGCAGGACCCGCGCCTCCTGGACCTTCCTCCCCTAGAGCGGACGCCTCAGGACTCGCGCGGACACGCCAGCAACAACACCTGCTCGGCCGCTGGCCGCTTTCTTAGAGGCACTCCCACGTGGGATGGCTCAGTCCGGTGCCTCAGCCACGGCTCTCCGCTGCAGCTGAGCCCAGCCGCGCAGCTTCCGGAAGGGCGTCCCCTCTGCTCCCACCTCCAAGCCTAATTCTGGCCCCCGCTTCCACAGACAGAAACTTGAAAACTAGAAAGCCCCGGAGAGCCCTTGCGCGCACCCAGCTTTGCCCAAACGCGCGACCACGCCAGCCATGTTTATATAGCCACGCGGAGACCTCACGCACGCGCTCTGACCACCGACACCGCCCCGGGCTTTCCCCGGAATTTGACAATCTGATTGGCCACGGAGCGGAATCGCGTTCGTGACGTCACTAGGGACGGCTCTGGATAGCGTTAGAATCTTCCGCGAATCGGGAAGGAAGAGTGGCGAGTTGCCAAAATCCAAGCACGTGGGAGGTTTAACTGCATATGGAAAACTGCGGCGTCCGAGCTCTTTTTCTTGGTCCCCTGGGTTGTGTGTTCCTTGAAAAATTGGGACTAAATTTTCCCCAGGCTTTTAGTTTTTAGAGAAAAAATGTGGAGGAGATTTGGGAGAAGGATCATTCAATAAGCTATCAGTGCTTCTCTGCGTGCTTTACTATAAAACGTCGTTAAATTAGCATTACAATTGACTGAAATATTTAAGAACGATGTATGATTTTATAGTCTACATCAGATTCTACCACTTAAATCATAAATTAAATCCTGGGTATTCATTGAGTAAGTCAGCAATGTCTGTTGAATTAACAGTACAGTCCAATTTGGAAAAATTTGCCAGTTATCTAGCTAGAGAAGATGCCGGATATCAGGCCACTGCCATGTATTTTTCAGGAACACAAACTGTGCTAAAGGAGATTTTGCAGGTAGGCAGACAACCTGACGTTCACAGCTCCTAGATTTCTCCTTCCCTGTAAACGCCAATTGACAGGGTTTACTTTTTTTTACAACCTTTGCTGTTTCCCACTCAAAACATCAGTCCAAATCAGGAGCCCATCTTTCATGACCAAAATCAATAGCAACCTCTTACATTCCACACTTAGGAGCTCTGATAGCATAGTGCCTAAGGCATTTGACTGCTAACCAGAAGGCTGGGGCTTCAAACCCACCAGCCACTCCTGGAAAGGAAGGTTGGGCAATCTACTTCGGTAGTGATACCACCTCAGAAATCCAAGGAGGGGTCTTTATGAGTCAGGGCCAACTGGACGTCACATAACAACAACAACAACATTCCATACTTCCCTTACCTGATCATTTACTTCTAGCAAACTTCTTCAAGTGGAACTGGGGAGAGGAAAGCTAAATTTATCGAGTACCTGTTGTGTATTGGTCACTAAGATCCATTTCCTTCTTTATTTGTAAACAACAACTTCATTTTACTGATATAAGAACTGCAGTCAAAAGAAATAATCTATCCAAGAAGTTGGGATTCAAACTGCTTTATATGATGCCAAAGTTTATCTCTCTTAACTGCTCCACAAATGTCTGATTTATCATATAATCCATACTGCTTCTGGCAAAATGCCTTGCACATAAAAGGTATTTAATAAATATTTGCTAAATGAATTAATTGGAGACATGTAACATTTGTAGTGAAGCAAAATAGGTATTGCCTGGACAAATTGTTGCGCCTTGCTTTTTTTCTCTCCATATAATGTGATTTTATAAATACTTGTGGAAGGAAGGTTCAAAGTTTGCTTCAAGGATTCTACGTTTCTAAATTTCTAGTATAGACCCTAAAACCCCCCAAAAAAATCAAACTCACTGCCATCGTCAGATCCCACTCATCGCAACCCCTCCTTGGGTTTCTGAGGAGGTATCACTATCGAAGTAGATTGCCCAACCTTCCTTCCAAGGAGTGGCTCATGGTTTTGAACCACTAGCCTTTCTGGTTAGCAGTCAAATGCCTTAGGCACTATGCCACAAGAGCTCCTCATTTTCATTAACCCAGTTGTCATGAAGTAGATTCCAACACATGGCAACCCCACGCATGTCAGAGTAGATCGGTGCCCCATGGGTTTGTAGTAGCTGATTTTTCAGAAGTAGATTACCAGGCCTTTCTTCCCATGCACCTCTGGGTGGACTCTAAGACCAACCTTTTCATTATCAGCTGATTGTTTTAACCCTACATGCCACCCAAGGACTCCATACACTCACTCCTTGCTTATCAGCATGGTTAGGTTCCAAAGACCAGGGTGCTATTAGAAAATTGGCATTCATTATGTGAAAATAAAGGATGACCACATCGGATTACAAAATGGAGGATGACTATATTATTACATAACTGCCAAATTACATCATTGTATAAGTGTCAAACCACTGAAAATCATGGCCAAGTTGACATAAAACCTTAACCATCACAAGCAGTGCTACTCTTGCCTCATACCTTGCCTTGTACCTAGGCATTTGTTAATGCCAGGTGTACATCATTAATGTGCAAAATAGTCAGGTAGTAGATTTTTTCACTATTGTCATAAATTTGAAATGTTGGATAATGAGATAGTCAATAACTGAGGAGCAGTGTACTTTCTTTCTAAACCTACCCTTTGCCATTGAGTCAATTCTGACTCCTAGTTATCCTATAGAAGAGAGTAGACCTGCCCCATAGGGTTTCCAAGGCTGTAAATTTTTACAGTAGACTGCTCATTTATGTCTTGCAAAGCAGCTGGTGGGTTCAAACTGCCAACTTTTCTGTTAGCAACTGAGTGCTTAATCACTGCACCACCAGGGCTTGCATACTTTCTTTAGGTATGTATAATTAACCTCAATCAAATTACAAAGAGGCTTGGCTTAGAAACCATACTTTCTCTTTAAAGTGACCTTGCATGCTTTCCATATAACTGTTTATGCTTGCTTTATAATTTATCTCACTGATAGGAATTTTAATTTAATAATTTCAAAAAGCATACTCTTCCCTGCCCATCATGGTAACCATCACTGTCAGAATTTGGAGTTTAGAAATTACTATGTTTAAATTTCCTTCCGTTGTTGTTAGGTCAACAAGTTCCATTCCAACTCATTCCATCCCTATGTACATCCATCAAGTCCGTTCCAACTCATCCCTATGTACAACAGAACAAAACACTGCCAGTTCTAAGCCATCTTCACAACCATTGCTATGGTTGAGCCCATTATCCCAGTCACTTGCTGAAGAACTTCCTCTTTTTCACTGACCCAATATTTTCCTAAGCATGATGTTGAAACTTAATGAAACAGAATCCTGGGGTGGGGAGAGAAAATAATGCATTTTAACTCTGTATTCATGTAAGAAAAAAAAAAAAAAAAACAGAGGGAGAAGATAATGATTTTATTTATTATATTTATCTTTTAAAATATTGTAAAATTAAATATCTTGAATAAAATATTGATTGATGTTCTAAATGTGAGACTAAGCCATTAAATGTCCAAACATCCTGTTCAATTCAAGTAATGAAACAAAACAATTAAACAAATGTCTTAGGCTGGGTTCTCTAGAGAAGCAAAATCAATGTACCTTATACAGAGAGCAAGAGTGAGCAATTTATCTCAAGGAAATGGCTCACACAGTTGTAGAGGCTGGCAATTATCAAGACCATGGGTCAACATATATAGGGTTGGTAGACAATGTTTATACAAGTGTATTTATATGGTCTGTAAGAATTTCCAAGTATATAGTAGAGTTGACAAGGGACAAGTTTGTAGTCACTTCTTGGCCATAGCAAGCTACCCAAAGGGAGCAAGTAGTTGAACCTGCGGGCTCAGGACCATGGTTGTAGGGAACATCAAGCTCAATTGGCATAACCTACTACACAAAAACATTCCACATCCTACTTTGGCGAGTAGTGACTGGGATCTTAAAAGATTGCAAGCAGCCATCTAGATGCAACGATGGGTCGGTTTTTCCTTGGCCAGAGCAAAGAAGAATGAAGAAAACCAAAGATGCATGGAAACAATTAGTCCAAGTGACTATTATACCATGTGATCCTCAGCCTATATGACTCTGAGACTAGAAGAACTAGATGTTGCCCAGCTACCACTGTCAACCACTCAGAGGGGGAATCTATGTAAGAGATCATGAATAGAGTGGGAGAACAATGTGGAACAAAACTCAAAATCATTAAAAAAAAAAAAAAAAGACCAGGTATGCTGGTCTGATAGAGCCTGGTGGAACACCTGAGACTATGACCCCTAGCTGCCTTTCAAGTCTCGAATTGAACCCACTTCTGTGGCTTCTAGTCAAACAAAAGACAGGCATGTGAGCTGACATTTATATTAAGTAGTTACACTCCTTGAAGAGATCAATCATGGGAAAATAGAAGGGCTATGTACACACAGGGAGACAGTTCATGGGGCAGGAATGCATGAGAAGGAAGGAGACAGGGAGGAGGTGGCTATGGGGAGGAAGTGGGAAGAGAGCTGTTGCACTGTGAGAGATTGCAGTCGACGTCACGAGACAAAGTGTATGAAAACTGTTGTATGGAAGATGAATTTGCTCTATAAACTTTCACCCACATCACAATAAAATTTTTTTTAAAAAAAGACCATAGGTCAAGCTGGAGACTTCTCCTGACTCACACTACTTCAGGGGTTGATGAACCCAAGATCAGCAAGCAATACAGCGTGCTGATGGCTTCAGAGGTTGATGAATCCAAGATTGGCAGGTAAAATGGCAGGCTGATGTTTTACAGCCTGTGAAGGCAACAATCCCAACAGGCAATACAGGAGGCCACTGGTTCAAGTCCAGATGATGACAAGCCAGATGTAGGATCCTGAGCAAAAAGCCAGAGACCTTTCCCAGAGCTTTTCCATATATACTGGCAGCTGGTCACCCCCTGAAGAAAACTCCCTTTCAACTGACTGGACTGCTCATAGTAGATCTCATCACAGAAGTGATTACATTATATCAGACCTCATCATGGGGCTTGTGGTAGTTAAGGTTGTGTGTCAACTTGGCTGTGCTGTGGTTTTGAGTGCTTGGCAGTTCGATATAGTCATTCCCCATGATGAGACTAAAGTCACCTACATGGTGGAGTCAGCTGTGAGCAGCTAAGTAGTTGTCTTCAGGGTGTAGCTTGCTTCCAATATATATGAAGAAACTTTCAGGAAGGTCTCTAGCTTTTTGGTACATTTGGATCCTTCACTTGGCTAAGTCTTCATCTCCAGTTCCTGGGCTTGAACCAGTGGCCTGCTGTGTTATCTGCCAATCTTGGGATTTTTCCTGGACTTGAACCAGTGGCCTGCCATGTGGTGTGCTGATCTTGGATTGTGCCATTTTACCTGCTAATCGTGGGCTTGTTGATCTCAATAGCCAGTAGCTGTATGAATCAGAAGCCTCCAGCTTCAGTGGGCCTGGAACAAGGGGCAGAGCTGAAGCCCAAGGTCAAGGGACCTTCACCCAGCTCCTAGAACTGGGACTCTGAATTCAGACTTCTAGCCTCCAAAACTATTAAGAGAATCAATTCTTGTTTGTTAAAGCCATCCACTAGTGGTATTTCTGTTATAGCAACTCTAGAGAACTAACACAGAATTGATACTGGGAGTGGGGTGCTGCTCTAACAGATACCTAAAATGTGGACACAGGAGTGGAGCACATTCTTGGATCTAAGATCCTTGGGTTAAGACTGGCAGAGAGACCAGCACAAGACAGAGCAACAGGCTTGCCAGCCCACAGGGCAAGAAAGCTGAATGCCTTGGCCAGGAAGCTTCCTGATAGAACGGGTTACCTTCAGGCATTAATGACCAGCACGAAATGGAGCGACACGCTTGCTGGCCCAGGAAGAAAGAAAGCTGAGTGTGTTTAGGCAGGAAGCTTCCTGATGGAGTGGGTTCCCTTCAGGCACTAATTGGTAGAGCTAAAGAGCTTTGTAGTACTTGCTGGAAAAGGGCAAAAGCCAGGCTGGCTTCTTCAAGAGACAAAGGAAACGAGAAGCAGTGCTGCCTCAGTCTCAAAGGGTAGGACCATGTTCTCTAGGTTTAGAACCACCACAGCCACCTAGGTTTCAAAGAGTAGATCTTCAACAACTCAGTTCTGAAGTGTGGGGCTGCCATATATGAGTACCAGTGGGATGAGGCCATATCCACTGCCCAAAAGTGACGTGAAAGGGCTGCCATACCCAAAAGAGGCAGAAAAATGAGGCCTGCCAAGCCAAGTGTGTGTGAGGTTGTCACTCAGATGGACTAGTAGACTTGGGCCACCCTATGAAGGAGATCTATACAGGTGCCACGTTGACAAGGGGTGGAATGTGCATGTGTCGACTTGGCTAGGCTGTGGTTTTGAGTGTTTGGGAGCTGGATGTAGTCATCCCCATGATAAGACTGCAGTCATCTCCACGGTGGAATTTGCTGTGAGCAGCTAAGTAGTTACCTTCAGGGTGTGGCCTGCTTCCAGTATATATGGAGAGGCTTTGAGGAAGGTTTGTAGCTTTTTGGTATATTTGGATCCTTCAATTGACTGAGTCTCCATCTCCAGTTCCTGGACTTGAACCAGTAGCCTGACTTGTTGTCTGCCAGTCTTGGGACTGTGCCATTTTACCTGATGATTGTGGGCTTACCAGCATCAACATTCAGTAGCTGTGCGAATCAGAAGAAGCCTCCAGCTCCAGTGAGCCTGGAACAAGAGGCAGAGCTGAAGCGCAAGGTCAAGGGGCCTTCACCCAGCCCCTTGAGCCAGCAGTCTGAATCTGGACTTCAAACCTCCTAAACTATAAGAGCGGAGCTCTGGTAGCATAGTGGCGAAGGCCTTGACTACTAACCAGAAGCTGGTGGTTCAAACCCACCAGCCACTCCTCAGAAGGAAGATGGGGCAATCTACTTCCGTAGTGACACTGCCTTGGAAACCCAAGGAAGGGTCGCTATGAGTTGGGTCCAACTCGATGGCACATAAACAACAAACTATAAGAGAACAAATTCCTGTTTGTGAAAGCCATCTACTTGTCGTATTTCTGTTACAGCAGCACTGCAAACTAAGACAGGGAATAACTACATCATAAATGCTAAACCACTTAGAACATGGCCCAGTCAAGTTGACACACAATCTTATCAAAACAAATAAAAAGGCTTATTTTGTATTACTAATACATCATTATTTTTCACACACACAAAGAACATAATTTAATTTAGACAAAACCAAAGGCTAGGAGTACAATTATTGAGTGAATAACGTGAATAATTCTTATTGTCCTTTTAAATTTCCAAGTGTCTGTAGTCTCTTAAAATGAATCAAAGTTTGCTACTTTGAAGACCTTAACAAGGAAGCTTTGTTTATCTATGAAATGAGGTCAGCTGAAAAATCTGCCTGACATATGAGCTGAACGTTCACATTAGGTAGATACACTCCTTGCAGAAATCAGTTATGGGACACTAGCAGGGCTGTGTATGCACAGGGAGACAGCTCAGGAGGCAGGACTACATGGGAGGGAAGAAAATAGGGAAGAGGTAACTATAGGGAGAAAGTGAAAGGGGAGCAGTTGCATTGTGGGAAATTGCAGTCAATGTCATGAGACAAACTGTATATAAGCTGCTGTATGGAAAATGAATTTGCTGTGTAAACTTTCACCCAAATCAAAATAAAATTAAAAAAAAAAAATCTGCCTGAGAAAATGAAACTACACCTACTCCTCAGTTATCAACTATTTTGTTATCTGGCATTTCACTACAACAATAGTAAAAAAATCTACTATCTGACTATTTTGTGCACTAACAACATATATCTGGTAGTAATGGTAGTGTAGTGCCTAAGGCACTTGACTGCTAACCAGAAGGCTGGCGGTTCATACTCACCAGCCACTCCTTGGAAGGAAGGTTGGGCAATCTACTTCTGTAGTGATACTTCCTCGGAAACCCAAGGAGGGGTCGCTATGGGTCGGGTCCAACTCGACAGCACATAACAACAATAATGAATACTGATGTATGAGTCAAGACTAAAGCTGGCTGTTATAGTTAGGTGTCAACTTGGCTGGGCCATGATTCTCAGTGGCTTAACAGTTATATAATGATATAATTTGGCAGTTATGTAATGAGGGACACTCCATATTGTGATATGATGCAGTCATCCTCCATTTCTGAACAATGCCAATTTCTGCATAATGACCTGGCTTTTAGAACCTAGGTTCTAAACGGTTCAAGAAGCAAGGAGTAAGTGTATTTAGCTAATATGGTTATGACCTCAACTTTAAAGTAATTCAGAAACAAATGCTTTCAAGTTCTATACTCCTGAGCTTCGTCTACTATCTGGACCACTCAGATGGACTGTGCTTTGACAAAAGAGTTTTTAAATACTTTCTGCTACAAAACACATTCCTACAACGCCCTATATTTAAATATTTTTACTTCATTAATGATCTCCATTTGTTGATACCTCCATTAAAATTTTCATGAAGTCTGAGGTACTTTTAAAAAATAAT
>NW_006921617.1:5195116-5196688 GCF_000298275.1 Orycteropus afer afer
GTGTATGTGAAATGCTGTATGGAAAGTGAATTTGCTCTGTAAGTCTTCACCCAAATCACAATAAAAAGAAAAAAAAAATTAACACAAGCTTTCTCTTAAAATCTATAATCTTAGTAACAGCTGAAATGTGTAAGTATGGCTAATTCCTCTCCAGTCTCCTCCACATTGTATCCAAGAAACATCACTGCACTTCATAAAGCTAGGCATATACAGCAGCCTGTTGAAGGACTATGCCAAGTAGACTGCCTCATCTTCCTCCCGCAGAGCAGCTGGTGGGCTTGAACAACTGATCTTCTGGTTAACAGCCAAATGTCTCACACGCTGCACAACCAGATCTCCTTTACATATTAGATGGTGATAAATGTGGGAAAATATATAAAATAACGACAGTTGAAAGTACTGTTGATGTATGGAGGAAAGAGGAAAGGAAAAGCAGTAAAATCATATTGGGCCTTGTAGGCCTGTGTAAGTACTTTGGCTTTTGCCCTAAGTGAGATGGGAAGTACATGATGTGGAATCATCTTACTTAAAGAAAGCTTCTGAAGTCCCATCTAGTCTGGCCTTTACCTCAATTGGGTAGGGAGTCCCACCAAGGAATTGGCCTTTACCTGAATTGGCTCCTGGGTCCTGCACAGTAGTTGACATTTACTGAGAATAGCTGGGAGGCATCCTTGGTCTGATCTTTACCAGGATTGGCTGGAGGCCCCACCTTGCCATTGACCTTTACCTGGATTGGCAGTTCCCCTCTCCCCCAACAGTTGCCCAGCTTCTGAAAAACCCTGGAACACAGAGGGTCAGATGGGACCTCCTGATCAATGAGAGTCAGAAGGGAAGCACATACTTTGGAAGGGGTGTGTGCTTCTTTGAGGTGGTTTGAGAACACCTCAAATCAGGTAAACCTGCATCAGTGATGGAGGTAAGGTACCAGAAGAGGTACAGACAACAAGCAGAACCAGGTAGTGGCAACAGTGTGAAGGCTGAACCCCAGCCAAGAGTGTAACTCTCTGAAAGCTGGGGCAACCTAAGCAGGGTGCTGCTCAGCAGGGGCCATCTGCAGAGCAAGGGCCATGAGAGCTGTTCTGGGGCTGCACAAGTGGAGACATGAGTCAGCTGAGAGAAGCAGCCAATGGCTGAGCCTGTCAAGTGATGTCACTGAATTTTCTGGTTGGAAGTTTCCTGATGAATGAGATTGACATTGGTTTTCAGGAAGGGTAAGTAAGCCCCCTTTGAGATGGAAGCAAGTCCCCTTGAAATAGTGAGTCCCTGTATGGATACCCCTCCTGAACTTCACCCTATGTGTATCTTTATTTCTGTTTGTACCTTCTTTTTATGTGTTTCTCTCTTGTATTAAAGTTGTTATTGCAGATTTGGTGTTTCTGTGAGTTCTCTGTGATTGTTGCAATGATTTATCAAACCCAACAGAGAAAGAGTGCCATAGAAGGAATGGCTGGTGTCAGAAATGGTGGAGAAACTGGAAGGCAAGGTCCAGTTGGTCTCCACCATACAGGAACTAGCTTGATGGTGATTTTTATTCTCAGAATTAATGTTTCAATTAGTGTTCAAGAAAGTTTT
>NW_006921617.1:5197268-5207635 GCF_000298275.1 Orycteropus afer afer
GGGGGCTGGGAAATCTGGTGCCCAGTTTTGGATATTTTAAATGTTTATTTGAGATCCAAACAGAGTGTGGGATAGCTGGACTCCAGGCTATATTTATACTATGTCACGCTATATACGGTCTTTATAAAGCCATGAGACTCAAAAAGATGATGGAGGGAGTGAACATACAAAATAGGCCAAGTCCCGTGTATTCCAGTGTTAAAGATCAGGTTGATGAGGAGGACCTAAAGTAGAGAGTGAGAAAATATCTTCATGGGTAAGAGGAGAAAAATCAGGAGAGTAGGGAGTCCTAGATATCAAAAAGAGAAAGAGTTTCAGATGGAAAGAATGATCAGCTGTATCAAATGCAGCTGATAGGTCAAGTAAAATGAGGGCTGGCAAGTGCCCATTAGACACAGGAACATAAGGTGGAGGTTACTGGTAACTTTGAAAAGAGAACTGTCTGTGGAATATGTGGAATGTGTGGGTGAAAACTTGACTAGAGAAAGAACTGAAAGAGAGGGTTTGAAGACTTTGTGAAGTTTTGCTGCAAAGGGGGGCAGAGAAATGGGGCAACAGCTGGAGAGGATGAAGTCAACAAAGAGGTTTTCCTGAAGATAACAACATGCTTGTGCTGACAGCAATGGTCCACTATGGAGAGAATACTGCTGGTAAAGGAATAAAGAACCAAGACTTACTGGAGCCATGTCCTTGAAGACAAGAAGGAATGGGATCTAGTGCATAAATGTGGTAAGAGCAATGGGCTGTTTATCTATGGCAAAAGAAGAGAAGGCACAGTTCTTGGCACACGCTCTAGTAGGTGGATGTTTGTGATGGTTCTCCCTTTCTCCAATCCAATCCATGTTCATCCTGAGTGTTGTTGTTCTGTGCTGTCGAGTCGGACCCGACTCATAGCGATCCCTCCTTGGGTTTCCAAGCAGTATCACTACGGAAGTAGATTGCCCAGCCTTCCTTCTGAGAAGTGGGTGGTGGGTTTGAACCGCCAGCCTTCTGGTTAGCAGTCACGTGCCTTAGGCACTACGCTAACAGAGCTCTTATCCTGTTTCTAGGATGATGTTTCTAAAATGAAAATTATATAATTGTCCAATTACAACTTCTTAATGTTCTCCTATTACCCAGAAGATTCAATCTCAAATAGCGAGACATATAAGGTTCATTATGATCTGGCCCTTGCCAAATTGTCCCAACAGTCTTACTTTGCCAAATTCCCATGGGCATCTTCCATTAGCATTATAGAGAACACTTCCCAAATGTCCCCAGCTCTCCCTCAACTTCAAGTCTTTGCATACATAGTTTTACTTTATTTCAAAGACCTTACCCAAGAGAAACTCATCTACTTGGTCTTTAATTATCCTTTGACCTTCAAAAAAAGGAATAAACTATCCTGTACTTCCTGGATAAATTAGGTGCCTCTCCTTCTCCCTCTTCCAAGTCTCCCCTTTCAGGGCTCCAACCCATCGTTTTTCCCATTCTGATTGTTGATCTGCTTCACCCAAATTTTTAAAATTCAAGTCTGTTTTGATTTTGCTTCATCAGCCATGAGTGAACCAGTTCAAACTGGTTTGAAGCCCTGCTCTAGACTGGCTCCTTAGGGGCAGGAATTTTTGTCTTGTCTTTGAATCCCTTGTGCCTAGTACAATCCTCCATATAAATAATAGGAGTTAATACATATTTTGGAGTCCCTGGATGCTAGAATTAGTTAATGTACTTGGCTGCTAACTGCAAGGTTGGAGGTGTGAGTCCATGCAGAGGCACCTAGGAAGAAAAGCCTGGCAGTCTACTTTTGGAAAATCAGCCACGAAAACCCTATGGAGCATAGTTCTACTCTGACCCACACAGTGTCACTATGAGTCAGAGTCAACTCATAGTGATTGGTTTACTGGTAATAAATATTTCAGATTCTTTCCTGGTCTATACATTCCTTGGGTGATAACATTCACTTCCATGGCTTAGCTGCGGTATATATGCTTATGACTTCTGCATCTGTCTGTATTTTTGACCCATATTTTTCTCCTGGCCCCTAACCTAGATAGACAGATGCCTACTATCTCAACCTGAATGTTCCATAAGTTCAAAACTAAACTTACCTTCTCACCTTCAAATTTGCTATTTCTTCTGTGATTCCTATTTCAGTGAGCCTGATCTATTTCCTTCCAGTTGCTCCAGATATAAAACTACGACTCAACCTTGACGATTCTTTCTTCCTTATCCCTGTGTTTCAAGCCAGTCATTAAATCTTGTCAATCTGGCATCAAATTTGTAATGTGTCTAGAATCTACCCAGTTTTCTCATTCCCACTGCCACTCTTTTAGTACCCAAGCATACTCATGTGAATTATCCTAACTGGGCTCCCTCCATACCTCCAGCCTTGCTCCCCCTTCATTCTCTTCTCCACTCTGGAATATGAAAGATTTTTTTTTCAGAGTGGTGCTCTAATAGAAAATATCACAAATGGATGGCTTTGACAAACAGGAGTTTATTCTCTTAGAATTTTGGAGGCTAGAAGTCTGAGTTCAAAGTGTCAAGCCCTAGGGCCTGGGTGAAAGCCCTTCAACTTTGGGCTTCAGCTCTGCCTCTTGCTCCCAGCCCACTGAAGCTGGAGGCTTTTCTTCACTCAGGCAGCTGCTGGCTGGTGAGGCTGACAAACCCAAAGTCAACAAGTAAAACGGCACAGTCTTGATATTACCAAACCACACAGCAGACCATTGATGCAAGTCCATTAAGAGTCCCAAGATCAGCAGACAACATGGCAGGCTGCTGAACAACGACTCAGCTGCATGCAGATTTAAAGCGTGCCAAAAGCTAGAGACCTTTCTCAAAGTTGCTTCTTATGGACTGGAAGCAACCCACATCCCTAAAGCAGCTACTCAGCTGCTCCAGTAGATTCCACCATGGGGTTAGTTACCAATCTCACCATGGGGAATAACTATATCCGGCTGCCCTGCCACTCAAAACTTGTTGTTGTTGTTGTTGTTTGCCGTCGAGTCGGCCCCGACTCATAGAGACCCCTCCTTGGGTTTCCGAGGCAGTATCACTACGGAAGTAGGATTGCCCAACCTTCCTTCCGAGGCCACTCAAAACTAGGCACAGCCAATTTGACATATAACCTTAACTACCACACAGAGTATTTCTTTAAGTGTTAACATTGTAATTATTATCTTCATTCTTTGATCTAGAATTTAATTTCTTTTTCATTAAAGGAAACCTAAAAAGAAAACAATTTCTAATTTTTATTTATTTATAATCTCATAATTCTTGATGTATTCTCATTTTTGCATATTACTTTCTAATCTTTGTCCATTATATGCTTGCATTAAGTGAAGTGGACATATGATTCTGTATATAATTTAGAACTTTACATGGATAGTTTTCCATCTAAATATTTAAATCAGGTCACATGTATAATTCCCTATTTCTAAAATGTCCTCATAATTATCATTTTATATGCAATATCTGTTAAAGAAGGAAACAATTGTTTGCATGTAAAATTAAGAACTGTAATAAATGCTCTGAAAGAAAAGAACTGGGTGCTTTCAACAAGGACAATGCGTAGGGTGTAATTTAGATAGGGAGCTAAGGAATTCAAAGAACCCCCATGACACTGGTGTAGAGTTAGCTAGAGGGAGAGTTGCCTTGAAATAATGTGGAAGAGGCACATTCTTAAGAGGCCTTAAAGATCATGTTATGTGCAAATGAAAGCAATTTAAAGATTTGAAGCAGAGGATATACTTTTTTCTAACTTTTTATTTTGAAATAATTTCAAACATAGTAAAAAATTACAAGAATTAGTATTTACAACCCCCATATGCCCTTCATGCAGATTTGCTAATTGTTAACATTTTGATTTGTCTGTTTTATCAATTGCTGTCTTTCACTCTTTCTGTGTGTGTGTATATATATTTTTCTTTCTGAACCATTTGAAAACTTAGTGCAGACATGTCCAATTGCCCCTGTATACTTCAATGTATATTTCCCAAGAATAAGAGCATTCACTTACAAATGCACTGTAAAATTAACAAAATTAGAAAATATAACTTGAATATAATTAATCAACAGATTTTCTTCAAGTTTTGCCAATTGTCCCAATGACGTCCTCTATACAACTTTTTTTTTCTAGTCCAGGATCTAATCTAGAATCTTGTATTGCATATAGCTTTCTATCTCTTTAGTATCCATTATGGGTTCCTGAGTGGTGCAAATGGTTAACTTGTATGACTGCTAACTGAAAAGTTGGCGATTTGAGTCCACCCAGAGGCACTTCAAAAGAAAGGCCCGAAGATCTACTTCTGAAAAATTAGTTACTAAAAACCCTAAGAAGCACAGTTCTACACAGACACACATGGGGTCCCCGTGAGTCAGAATCGACTTGACAACACTGTTGGTTGGAGGGTAATGTGGAATGGTTCCTCAGCCATTTTTCATTTTCATGATGTTGGCTTTTTTTTTTTTTTTTTTAAGAGAAAGGGTATTTATTGTGGAGAATGTTCTCAATTTGAGTAAGTCTGATTTTCCTCATGATTAAACTCAGGTATGCATGTTGGCAAGTATATAAGTGATGTTCTATCAATCACATTAGGAAACATGATACAGATTTGTCTTATTATTGCTGATATTAAATTTGATCACTTGTTTATTATGGGGTCTTCCAGGTTTTGCTTTATAAATTTTCCTCTTTGTAGTTAAAAAGCCATGTGTGGGAGATACTTTGAGACTATATAAATATCCTGTTCTTCATCAAGCTTTAACCTGTAAATTTTAGCATCCATTGAAGACACTTGGTTGAATCAATTATTGCTACAATGGTTGCCAAATGATGGTTTTCTAACTCCTCTTTTCTTCTACATTATCATTTAGCATCTACTGGGAGAAATAGCTTTCCTGTCTCCTTTACAAATGTATTAGTATGAATCCATGTATTCTTTTTTAGTCATTGGATTATGATCTATAATTATCATTATTTAGATTCCCAAATTGCCCTTGGTTTTGGACAGTAGCTTTGAAGCAGTGGAATGATGTTTAAGATGGCTATGTCATTTTTATGTATCCCATCAATTTCTGGGAAACTTACATTCTTAAAAGCTCACTCTAGTTATTTTATGGTGAATGGACTTTGGAAGAACAAAAGAAAAAACAGTAAAGAGACTAGATACATGGTTAGTTCAGCTTGCAATTTAAACAATCACATAAGTGCTTTTTTCCTAAAGTCAGTTATCTCACTGGCAAATAGCAGAAGTATTTTATGTATACTTCCCACTTTATTACACATATTATCAAAAATATATGTAAGTTTTACTACTTCATCAAAAACATTCTAAAGTGAAACTGACTTTTTTTTTTTAAACTCTGAGTATGTGGTAGCAAAGAATACGAGGACTCTGGGTACAGTTGACTGCCACTGCCCAGCTTTGTGCTAAGGTTCCGGCAACTTTAACCATTGTCTTAGTTATCTAGTGCTGCTACAACAGAAATACCACAAGTGGTATTTATTTTCTCGCAGTTCAGGAGCCTAGAAGTCCAAATTTAGGGTGTTAGCTCCAGGGGAAGTTTTTCTCTCTTTGCTGGCTCTAGGGGAAGGTCCTTATCATCAATCTTCCCCTAAATCTAGGAGTTTCTCAGCACAGGACCACAGGTCCAAAGGACATACTCTCTCCCAATTCTTCTTTCTTGGTGATAGGAGGTCCCTCTCCTCTCTGCTCTCTTGTTTAACATTTTGTATATCTCAAAAGGGATTGTCCCAAAATACAACTTAATCCTATAGATTGTATCCTACATCATTAATGTAACTACCTCTAATCCTGCTTCATTAACATCACATTGTTGTTAGGTGCCATCAAGTCAGCTCTGACTCAAAGCAACCTTATGTACAACAGAACAAAACGCTGCCTGATTCTGTGCCAGCCTCACAATCTTTGCTATACCTGAGCCCACTGTTGCAGCCACTGTGTGAATCCATTTCGTTGAGGGCTTTCCCCCTTTTCACTGACCCTCCACTTTACCAAGCATGATATCCTTCTCCAGGCAATGGTCCCTTCTGACAACATGACCAAATTAGGTGAGATGAAATCTGGCCATTCTCGCTTCCAAGGAGCATTCCGACTGCACTTCTCCCAGGACAGATTTGTTAGCTCTTCTAGCAGTCTATGGTACTTTCAGCATTCTTTGCCAGCACCACAGCTCAAAAGAATCAACTCTTCTTTGGTCTTCCTTATTCATTGATCAGCTTTCACATGCGTATGAGGTGATTGAACCCATACGGCTTGGGTTAGATGCACCTTAGTCTTCAAAGAGACATCTTTGCTATTCAGCACTTTAAAGAGGTCTTTTGCAGCACATTTGCCTAGTACAGAATAATGTCTGATTTCTTGACTGCTGCTTCCATGGGTGTTGATTGTGGAACCAAATAATACGAAATCTTTGACAACTTCAATCTTTTCTCCATTTATCTTGATGCTGCTTATTGGTTGAGTTGTGAGGATTTTTCTTTTCTTTATGTTGAGATGTAATCCACACTGCAGACTGATGTCTTCAATCTTCACTAGTAAATGCTTCAAGTCATCCTCACTTTCAGCAAGCAAGGTTGTGTCATCTGTATATCACATGTTTAATGAGTCTTCCTCCAATCCTGATGCCATGGTCTTCTTCATATAGTCCAGTTTCCCAGATTTGCTCAGCACACAGATTGAATAAGTATGGTGAAAGGATACAACCGTGACACACTCCTTTCCTGATTTTAAACCAAGTAGAATCCCCTTGTCCTGT
This sequence comes from Orycteropus afer afer, assembly GCF_000298275.1. Lineage (NCBI taxonomy): Eukaryota > Metazoa > Chordata > Mammalia > Tubulidentata > Orycteropodidae > Orycteropus > Orycteropus afer. The sequence goes on from NW_006921617.1 coordinate 5,204,028, forward strand.
TCTAATGACAGCCTCCTGATCTATGTACAGGTTCCTCATGAGAATAATTAACTGTTCTGGAATTCGGATTCTTCTCGATATTGTCCATAATTTCTTATGAGCTACACAGTCGAATGCTTTTGCATAGTCAGTAAAACACAAGTAAACATCTTTCTGGTATTCTTTGCTTTCAGCCAAGATCCATCTGACATCAGTGATGATATCCCTCATTAATATCATAGAGGTTAGGATTTATACATAGGATAATTGAATCAGATCACAAAATGGAGGATAATACTAAGAATCACGGCCTAGTCAAGTTGACACATACTTTGGGAGGACCCGACTCAATCTATGACACCCACCATTGCTGTTTTTGTACCATCAGTGTGAATGTCCACACTGTGAAAAAGGTGAACATCTTAGTTAATATTATGAAAATAATTAAGACCTATGGGCCTGCTGAAAGCATTTCAGATACCCAGAATAACACAAACCATGTTTTGAAAACCACTAGGGCAAAGAAAATTGTTTTACTTGATTTAAGCCAATGTTTCACAAATCTCCCACACCAGTGACACTTTGATCACATAATAAAAGAACTTAGTGTAGAATAAGTTTTGGGAAGCTGTGCTGAGGCTGCTTCTTTGCCCAATACCATATATCTCCCCACCAGAACCAGTTCTTAAGGAGGGTAACTTCTAAACTATTAGCTGCACCTACCTTTCTCATCAAAAAGAAGAATCCTTCCCTACATCCTCCACCTCTTTAGGGATTAAATTATATATAAAATTTGCCTCAACTTCAATAAAGTCAAAACCTTTTTAAAGTTTTTTTTATTTAGTAACCACAAGTTGAGGCCAAAATCTGTAAGGTTATGTTATCAGACTGAGGTGCTCACATACTAGTAGGAGAGATATAATAAAAAAACATTTACTACACAGTGTGAGGCAGGCCACAACAAAGAGCTACCAAACATAGAGGTAAGGCCTCTAAACAAGCCTGAGGAAAGGCTTGTTGGAGAGGACCACCTATGGTGAATCATGAAGCATATCAAGAATGAGCTCAATAAAAAGATGAAGGAAAGAGTGTTTTCATTGAGAGGAGGCACATGTGCTGCTAGACAAGTCATTCGGCCTGCCCTGCCCAAGCCCTTCTCAAGGGAATTGCTTTACTTACAACACGAGATAGGAACCACTAGACCCTCACCCCAAGACGAATGCTAACTGGACATGCAATGGGACCCTGGCCCAAGGGAAACCAATTGTTAATTGGCCACAATGATCCTGTCCTGACACAAATATATCAACAAGGACAAGCATGTTTACTCTTTGCAGAATCAGAATTGGGAACTTTGGAAAGAGAGGGAAGTGAACTGTGGAAGCCTAAGGTAAGTGATCCTACTTTAAAGAGCCACTAGAGGCCATAATACTGCATGGTTATAAAATCAGGAAGGGAATGTGTCACAGTTGGATCCTTTCACCATACTTATTCAGCTTGTATGCTGAGAAAATAACCTGAGAAGCTGGATGGTGTGAAGAAGAACGTGGATCAGGATTGGAGGAAGCCATATTAACAACCTGCGATACACAGACGACACAACTTTGCTTGCTGAAAATTGTGAGAATGACTTAGAGCACTTACTGATGAAAATTAAAGACTGCAGTCTACAGTACGGATTACACCTCAACATAAAGAAAAGAAAAATCCTCACAACCAGACCAATAAGCAGCATCATGATAGGTGGAGAAAAGATTGAAGTTGTCAAAGTTTTCATATTACTTGGCTCTACAATCAACGCCAATGGAAGCAGCAGTCAAGACATCAAAAAACGTCTTACACTGGGCAAATGTGCTGCAAAAGACCTCTTTCAAGTGTTGAACAGCAAAGATACCTCCTTGAAGACTAGGATGCACCTAACCCAAGCCATGGTATTCTCAATCGTCTCATATGCATGCGAGAGTTGGACAATGAATAAGGAAGACCAAAGAAGAGTTGATGATTTTGAGTTGTGGTGTTGGCAAAGAATGCTGAAAGTACCATGGACCAGCAAATCTGTTCTGGAAAAAGTGCAGCTAGAATGCTCCTTGGAAGTGAGAATGGCCAGACTTCGTCTCACCTACTTTGGTCATGTTGTCAGAAGGGACCATTCTCTGGAGAAGGATGTCATGCTTGGTAAAGTGGAGGATCAACAATAGAGGAGAAGGCCCTCAATGAGATGGAGAGACACGGTGGCTTCAGCGATGGGCTCAGGTATAGTAGAGATAGTGAGGTTGGCACAGGACCAGGCAGTGTTTCATTCTGTTGTACATAAGGTCATTATGAATTGGAGATGACTCAATGGCACATAACAACAACAACAACAACAGAGGCCATGATGTGCATATGTATGATAGAAGGTTATAAGGAACTCAAGGAAGCATGAGTTAGCATAAGCATTGAGGTAAAGCAATCAAATGAGGCTGAGAAAGAAAGTAAAAAGAGAAGAACAGAAAAGACCTGCAGAGAGGAAACGATCCTGTTACTGCTTCAACATTAAAGATCCAAAAGCTCTTGGTGCTTGGATTTCTATGGCTTCTAGTTTCTAGGAGATAAAATAATGCTATTGTTCCCAGTTTCATATTTCTTGTATCTTTACTGGAAGGCAACTGAGTTAATCTTTTTTTCTCCTGTGAAAAAATAAAATGGAGTTTCTGTAAAGTAAGAGTTTTATTCAGATTCAAATATTTGCAAATCAGGAAGCACCAAAATGAATTTTTTTTTTTTTAACTTTTGTTAGACTTTATTTTTGTTTAAGGCACAATGGAAACATTGATGCTGGTAGATAGAAGAAATACAATAGATATTTTTTGGTTATTGATTTTAAATCTGTCTACCTGATCCATTGCTCTAGTTAATTCTCATAACGTACTTGTAGATTCTTTTTGAATTTTTATGTAGATAATTATATCATTTGTGAATTATGACAGCTATGTTTCTTCTACTTTAGTCATTTTAATTCTAATTTATTTTTCTTATGTTCCTGCAAGATAAGAAAGTCTAGTAGAATTTTCAGTAGAAGTGATGCTAGCAGTTATCAGTGCCTTTTTTTTCTGAATTTTAATGGGAAAACTTACACAGTTTCATATTAAGAATTATATTTATTGTAGACTCTTGGCAGATAAACTTGTCATCCTAGTTTCTATGAATATGTTTTGAATGATCTGTATGATATTTACTCAACTGATTTTCTACATTCATGGAGATAAACATAATTATTTCATCTTGTTCTAGTGAATTGATTTATAAATTTTCTAATGCTAACCCAACCTTGATCAAGGTTTTTCTTTTCTTTTTTTAAAACACACTGCTATTAAAAATTTTATGCATGCATTTCCATGAGTGAAAGTACTCAAAACCCTGTAATTTTCCTTTCTTTTACTATCTATGTCTAATTTTGATATCAAGGTGTTATTGACCTTATAGAACAAATAAAGTTGTATTATCTCCTTGCTAATTTTCTGGAAGATTTTGTGTAGTATTGGAATAATTTATGTCTTTTTTTTTTCTTTTCTTTTCTTTTTAATTGTGATTTGGGTGAAGATTTACAGAGCAAATTCACTTTCCATACAGCAGTTCACATATACTTT
>NW_006921617.1:5211015-5220652 GCF_000298275.1 Orycteropus afer afer
TTTTGGTATTTTCACGCAAATTCTTCTGCTAGTTGGGGTTTAGTCCACTTCTAAATCCTTCCCTTCAAGGCTCAGGGGTCCAGGATTATCCTCTGTGTCTGTGTTAATTGATTTCCCTTTTCTTTGTTGAAGAGGATCTGTGCAGTCTTTCTGCCTACTCTGCCATCTTGCCAGCCACTCCAAAATGAATTTTTTAAATAGCGTTCTGAAGAGGGACAATAAATGTATGTCTTTTACATTGAGTTTTGCAGAACTTTGTACAAAGTTGGGAAGAGTATGAGAGTATTTGATTGGCTGACATTCAATATGCTCTTGTTAGACTCATTTATCAAGAATTTGTATTGGCTGGGTGCACTCAACCTTAGCCAGTTCCCTGTGTCCCATAACTGGTTCATTCTATTTCCTGCAATGATTTAGGCAGACTAGCCCTGAATGTTTGACACATTATCTTGGTCAAAAGTGTGCTCACAGGTCACATACTCTACACAGCCAAACCAGGGGCTTAGAACAAAATGGAGTCCAATTCAGATCTGTGTCAGCCATTTTAGTTGTGTCAAGGAGCTCAGTTTTAGAGAGCTCTTTTCACATAATCAAAAGAAGCCAAGTGAAATGGCTATTGAGAAAACATGGCACAATCATAGCAAAATCCAATTATCAAGCCTAAATTGGGTAGATTTGAATGGGCCCTGAATTTCTAGGGCAGCCTGGTCCATTTTATATTCATTTCAAAGACAGAAATATGTGACCAAACAGATCATTTTGTTATTGAGAGTATACACAGCAAAACATACACCAAATCAACAATGTCTACAATCTACAGTTTAGTGACATTCATTCCATTCTTCAAGTTATGCAACCATTCTCACTCTCCTTTTCTGAGTTGTTCCTCCCCCATTAACATAAATTCACTGCTCCTTAAGGATCCTATCTAATCTTTCAAGTTGCTGTTGCTAATTTGATCCCATATAGATAGTTCTTAAAAGAGCTTAATGTCCATGGCAGTAGTTTTTCGCTGTTGTTGTTGTTGTGTACCGTCAAGTCGGACCTGACTCATAGCGGCCCCTCCTTGGGGTTCTGAGATGGTATCACTACAGAAGTAGATCGCCCAACCTTCCTTCTGAAGAGTGGCTGGTGGGTTTGAACCGCCAGCCTTCTGGTTAGCAGTGAAATGCCTTAGGCATTTGCCTTTTCTTATCTTTTTAATACGTGAGGTCATATAATGTTTGTTCTTTCATTATTGACTTATTTCAGCATAATGTCTTCCAGATCCATCCATATCATAGCATGTATCAAAACTTCATTTCTCTTACTGGCTAAGTAGTTGTGATGGTTGGAGTTGTGTGTCAACTTGGCTGGACCACAATTCTGTGTGGTTTAAGCAATTGTGATGTGGGTTGTTCCAATGATGGGATCAGATGTATATGTTTTGAGCAGCCAATCCATTGAAAGGGAGTTTCCCTAGGGGTGTGGCATGCTTCCAGTATATTTACGGACATCCTGGGAAATGAGACATCCTTCTGTGGATCGAGATTCAGTTGTGCTGCCTACAACTGTCCTTGAGTGAACAATCCACCATTCAGCCTGGAGATACTGAATTCATCATTCGTTGGAGTAAACAGACAGTATACTGCCTGACAACCTTGAGCTCCTCAGCCCCTACAGCTGTGTGAGTCAGGAAAAGCCTCCAGCTTGACATTTGATCCAAGAACTTTGGAGTTGTCAGCTTCTATAAATGTGTGAAACATTTTCCTAAATTTCTCTTTCTCTCTCTCTATAAGCTTTACTGGTTTTATTTCTATAGTGAACCCATATCTAACATAGTAATATTCCATCGTATGGAAGATGGGGCAATCTACTTCCGTAGTGATACTGCCTTGGAAACCCAAGGAGGGGTCGCTATGAGTCAGTTCCAACTCGACAGCACATAACAACAACAACAACAACATGTATGTACTACACTTCGTTTATCCATTCATCTGGTTTTTGTTGTTGTTATTGTTGTTTGTTTTAATTTGCTTTTTTAATTTGTGCTTTGGTTGCAAATTTACACAGAGCAAATTTGTTTCACATTTAACAGTTCATCCACATTTGATTTCACATCCTGATTTCCATCCCCATGTCCATTCATCTGTTGATGCATTTAGGTTATTGCCACCTTTTGGATATTATAAATAGTGCTGCAATAAATATTGGTGTACTAGTCTCTGTTTATATAGTGCCTAAGGCACTTGACTGCTCACCAGAAGGCTGGCAGTTCAAACCCACCAGCCACTCCTCGGAAGGAAGGTTGGGCAATCCTACTTCCATAGTGATACTGCCTCGGAAACCCAAGGAGGGGTCGCTATGAGTCAGAGCTGACTCGACGGCAAATAACAACAACAACAACAACAGTCTCTGTTTGAGTCTCTGCTTTCAAGTCATTTGGGTATATACTTAGGAGTGGAATTGCTGGGTCATATGGTAGTTCTGTTTTTAGTTTTCTGAGGAAATGCCAGTTTTCTACAAAGCCCGTACCATTTCGCATTCACACCAACAATGAATAAGGGTTCCAATTTCCCAACATGCTTGCAAATATTTCTTTTCTTCTTTTTTTTTTTTTTTAATCTTTGCCATACTATTGGGCATGAAATGGTATCTCAGTATGGTTTTCAGTTTCATTTTTCTGATGGCTAATGATATAGAACATCTTTTCATGTGTTTGGTGTCCATTTCAATGTCTTCTCTAGTGAAATGTCTGTTCAAGTCTTTTGCTCATTTTATGATTGGATTATTTGTCTTTTTGTTGTCATCAAAGTTGTATGTATATTTTGGTTATTAGTTTCTTGTCAGATATATAATTTCTGAAGATATTCTCCCAGTTGGTAGTTTGTTTTTTAATTTTTTTTTTTTTTTGGTAGTCTTTTGATGAACAAAACTTTTTCATTTTTATGAGGTCCCATTTATTTGTCTTTTGCTGTTTGTGCTTATTAGAAATAATACATTGTTAAAAGGTAGGCTTGACAGAGTTACCCCTTTCTTTCTTCTAAGAATTTTATGGTTTCAGTTTGCACATTTAGGTCCTTAATCTAGTTTGAGTTTGTTTGTGTATGGTACAAGGCATGGATTCAGTTTCATTTTTTTGCTTATAGAAATCCAATTTTCTCAGTCTTCCTTCAATACTGATGCCACACTCTTCTTCATATAGTCCAGCTTCTTGGATTATTTTCTCAGCATATTTGAACAAGCACAGTGAAAGGATACAACCCTGATGCATTCTCTTCCTGATTTTAAAGCATGCAGTATCCCCTTGTTCTGTTCAAATGACAGCCTCCTGGTCTATGTACAGGTTCCTCATGAGCACAATTAAGTGTTCTGGAATTCCTATTTTTCACAATGTTATCCATAATTTATTAGGATTCACACAATTGAATGCTTTTGCATAGTCAATAAAACACAAGTAAACATCTTTCTGGTGTTCATTGCTTTCAGCTTAGATCCATCAGACATCAGCTTAGATCCATGTCCTCTTCTCCATCCAGCTTGCATTTCTGGAAGTTCTCTGTGAATATACTGCTGCAACCATTTTTTAAATTATCTTCAGCAAGATTTGATGCATTGAATACCAATGACCGAAACTAGAGGAATTCGTGGGATGACATCAAGAACATCATCCATGAAAAAAGCAAGAGATCAATAAAAAGATAGGAAAGGAAGAAAAGACCAAAATGAATGTCAGAAGAGACTCTGAAACTTGCCCTTGAGCGGAGAGTAGCTAAAGCAAATGGAAGAAATGACAAGATAGAAGAGCTGAGCAGAAGATTTCAAAGAGCAGCTCAAGCAGACAAAGCCAATTACTATAACGCAATGAGCAAAGACTTGGAGTTACAAAACCAAAAAGGAAGAACATACTTGGCATTTCTCAAATTGAAAGAACTGAGGAAAAAATTTAAGCCTCGAGTTGCAATACTGAAAGATTCTATGGGCAATATATTGAATGATGCAGGAAGCACCAAAAGAAGATGGAAGGAATACACAGAGTCACTGTACCAAAAAGGATTGGTTGAAGTTCATCCATTTCAGGAGGTGGCATATGATCAAGCACAAATGGTATTGAACTAAGAAGTTGAAGCTGCACTGAAGGAACTGGTGAAGAACAAGGCTCCAGGAATTGATGGAATACCCACTGGGATGTTTCAACAAATGGATGCTGAGCTCGAGGTACTCACTTGTCTATGCCAAGAAATTTGGAAGACAGCTACCTGGCCAACTGACAGGAAGAGATCCATATATGTACCCGTTCCAAAGAAAGGTGATCCCACAGAATGTGAGAATTATCAAACAATATCATTAATATCACACATAAGTAAAATCTTGCTGTAGTTCTATAATATGTTTTAAATCAAGAAGTGTGAGTCCTCCTGCTTAGTTCTTCTCTTTCAATATTACTTTAGCTATTTGGGACATTCCACATAAAATTGAGGATTGTTTTTTCTATTTCTGTACAGAAGGCTGCTAGAATTTTGATTGGGATTGCATTGAAACTATTGAGCACTTTGGGTAGTATTAACATCTTAACAATATTAATTCTTCCAATCCATGAATATGGTACATCTGTCCATTTATTTAAGGTTTCTTTAATCTCTTTCAGTATTTTATACTTTTTATTGTATAACTCCCTTATGTCACTGGTTAAATTTACCAAAAAAAAAAAAAAAAAGCAATCAAACTCTCTGCCATCAAGTTGATTCAACTCATAGGGACCCCTCCTTGGTTTGCCAATGTGGTATCTCTAAGGAAGTAGATTGCCCAATCTTCCTTCTGAGGAGTGGCTGGTGGATTTGAACAGCCAGCCTTCTGATTAGCACTCAAATGCCTTAGGCACTATGCCACCAGAGCTCCTTGGTTAGATTTAGTCCTAGGTATTTTATTCTCTTAGATGCAATTGTAAATGGAATTGTTTCCCTAATTTCCCTTTCAGATTTTCTATTGCTCATGTATAGAAGCCCAATAGGTTTTTTGTTTGTTGACTTTGTACCCAGAAACTTTGCTAAATTTCTCTATTAGCTCCAGAAATTTTCTTATGGACTCTTTGGGATTTTCTATATAGGATCATATCATCCACAAACAAATAATTTTACTTCTTCTTTTCAAATATTGATACTTCTTCTTTTTCGTGTCTTATTGCTCTGGCTAGGACTTATAATGCATTATTAAGTAGAAATAGTGAGAGTGAGCATCCTTGTCTTGTTACCAATTTCAAAGGAAAAGCTCTTTCTCCAATAAGTATGCTGGTTATGTCATCATGTTAAGGAATTTCCCTTCTATTGCAATGGACTTTAGGGTTTTCATAAAGAAAGTGTGTTGGATTTTAGCAAGTGCTTCTTGCTAAAGAAGATACTTGCTAAAGTATACATAAAGATGATCATGTGCTTCTTTCCCTTGTTCTGTTGAGGTAATGTATTACATTGATTAATTTTCTAAGGTTGAACCATGCCTGCATTTCTGGAATTAACCCCACATGATCACGATGTATGACTCTTTTAATGTGTTGTTGGCTGTTGTTCGTTAGCATTTTTTTGTTGTTGTTGTTGAGGATTTTTGCGTCTATATTCATAAGAAATATTGCCCTGTAGTTTTCTTTCCTTGTGATGTCTTTGTCTGACTGTGGTAACAGAGTTAAATTTGCTTCACAGAATGAATCAGGGGTTATTCATTCCTTCTCTAACTTTTGAAGAGTTTAAATAGTATTTGTGTTTTTTCTCTAAATACTTGGTAGAACTCCCCAGTGAAGTCATCTGGTCCAGGACTTTTTTTGTTGTTGGGAACTTTTTGATTACTGATCTCTTCAGTTGTTATAAGTCTGCTGACACTTTGTATTTCTTCTGGAGTCAGTTTAGGTGTACTGTGTGCTTCTAAGAACTTGTCCATTTCATTTAGGTTATATAGTTTGTTGCCATATAGTAGTTTATTGTTTTTTGTCATAAATCTTTTTATTTTTCAGGGGTTTTTTCCCCATCTTTCCTCTTTTTTGTTAATCTGGCTAAGTTTGTCAATATTATTGATCTTTTCAAAGAACCAGCTTCTGTTACCATTCTATTGCTTTTCTGTTTTCAGTTTTATTTATTTCTGTTATGATCCTTGTTATTTCCCTTCTTCTGGCAAGTTTATGTTTAGATTTCTCTTCACTTTCTAGTTCCTGGAATTTTCAAGTTAGGCTGTTGATTTGAGATCTTTTTGCTTTCTTCATGTAGGCATTTATTGCTATAAGTTTTCCCCAGTACAGCCCTCACTGCATTCCATAAGCTTTGGTATGTTGCACTTTTGTTTTCACTTGACTTCAGGATATTTGTGATTCTTCTGATTTGTTCCTTGACCCATTGGTAATTTAATATTGTGTTGTTTAATTTCCATTTGTGTATTTTCCAGGTTTTATTTTGTTACTGGTTTACAGCTTTATTATTGTACACCGCCAAAAAGAACATTTCAAGATCTATCCTGAAGTACAGTACTGTCAGCGATAGGATAATACCCATGCACATACAAGGAAGACCAGTTAATATAAGTAAGTATTATACAAATTTATAAACCAACCACTGCAACCAAAGATGAAGAAAATGAAGTTTGTTTTGTTATGACCAACTTCTACAGTCTGAAATTGACAAAATATGCAATGAAGATCCATTGATAATTACTGATGATTGGAATGCGAAAGCTGGAAACAAATAAGGAGCATCAATAGTTGGAAAATATGGCATTGGTGACAGAAACAATGCCAGACTGTATGATAGAGTTTTGCAAGATCAATGACTTATTCATTCCAAATAACCTTTCCTCTACAACATACATGGCAAGTATATAAGCAGACCTTGCCAGATGGAATACACAGAAATCAAATGGACTAAATCTATGAAAAGAAATGATGGAGAAGCTGAATATCATTACTCAAAACAAGGCCAGGGGCCAATTGTGGAAAAGACATCAACTGCTCCTATGCAAGTTCAAGTTAAAACTGAAGAAAATTATAGCAAGTTCATGAGAGAGAAAATACAACCTTGAGTATATCCCATCTGAATTTAGAGACCATCTCAAGAATAGATTTGATGCACTGACCAACAATGACCTAAGACCAGATAAGCTGTGACATGACATCAAGGATAACACACATGAAGAAAGCAAAAGATCATTACAAAAATAGGGTGAAAGAAAAGACCAAAATGGACATCATGCTCTTCAACATAGAGTAGGTAAAGTGAATAGAAGAAATGACAAGATAAAAGAGCTGAAAGGAAGATTTCACAGGACATCTCAAGAGGACAAAGTAAAGTATTATAATGAAATGTGCAAAGTCCTGGAGTTAGAAAATCAAAAGAGAAGAACGTACACGACATTTCTCAAGCTGAAAGAACTGAAGAAAAAATTCAAGCCTCGAGTTGCAATACTGAAGATTCTATGGGCAAAATATTGAATGACACAGGAAGCATTAAAAGAAAATGGAAGGAATACAGAGATTCACTGTATCAACAAGAACTGGACAATGTTCAACCATTTCAGCAGGAAGCATATGATCAAGAATCGATGGTGCTGAAGAAGGAAATCCAAGCTTTACTGAATGAATTGGCAAAAAACAAGGCTCCAGAAATTGACAGAATACCTATTGAGATGTTTCAACAAACAGATGCAACTCAGGAAATACTCATCTATGCCAAAAAATCTGGAAGACAGCTACCTGTCCAACTGACTGGAAAGAGATTGGTATTTGTGCCCATTACAAAGAAAGGTGATGCAACAAAATTAAGAAATTATTGGACAATAACATTAATACAAGTAATATTTTGCTGAAGATAATTCAAAATAGTCACAGCAGTACATAGATAAGGAACTGCCAGAAATTCAAGCCAGATTCAGAAGAGGACATGAAATGAGGGATATCATTGCTGATGTCAGATGGATGCTGGCTCAAAGTAGAGAACACTAGAAGACTGTTTACCTGTGTTTTATTGACTAGGCAAAGGCATTATACTGCGTGTATCATAACAAATTACAGATACTATTGAGAAGAATGGGAATTCCCGAACACTTAATTGTGCTCATGAGGAACTTGTACATAGATCAAGAGGCAGTCATTTAAATAGAACAAGGGGATACTGTGTGGTTTAAAATTAGGAAAGGTGTGTGTTAAGGTTGGACCTTTTACTCTAGTGGCATAGTCTAAGGCATTTCACTGCTAACCAGGAGGTTGGCGGTTCAAACCCACCAGCCACTCCTTGGAAGGAAGGTTGGGCAATCTACTTTCATAATGATGCAGCCTCAGAAACCCAAGGAGGGGTTGCTATGAGTCAGATCCAACTCCACGGCAGTGAGTTTTATTCAATCTGTACAGTGAACAAATAATCCAAGAAGAGGGACTATAAGAAGTAGAATACAGAATCAGGATTGGAGACAGACTCATTAACAACCTGTGATCCACAGATGGAACAACCTTGCTTGCTGAAAGTGAAGGTGACTTGAAGCACTTACTGATGAAGATCAAAGACTACAGTCTTCAGTATGGATTACACCTCAACATAAAGAAAACAAAAATCCTTACAACTAGACCAATAAGCAATATCATGATAAAGGAGAAAAGACCGAAGTTGTCAAGGATTTCATTTCACCTTGATCGACAATTAATACCCGTGGAAGCAGCAGTCAAGAAATCAATCGACATATTACACTGGGCATATCTGCTGCAAAAGACTTCTTTAAAGTGTTAAAGAGCAAAGATGTCACTTTGAAGACAAGTACTATCATTAATATATGTAAAATAAATATCAAGGGTAGAACTACAATCAAGTCATTTGGATGATGTGTCACTATTTTCCCAGTTAGGAAATCTATGGAGATAAACACAGCTGAGAGATGGTTCAGAGAAGTCATTAACATTACATCCATTTACAGCCAAATCCACACATAGGTGTAGACTGTACTATGCTCAGATCAGAGGTAGAAAATGGGAGATACAGGGTATCATCCCCTTCTTTTATTTATTAACACCTGTTGTAGTTAAGTTTGTGTGTCAACTTGGCTGGGCCTGGCTGAGTGACTGGGCAGCTGGATGTAGTATTCCCCATGGTGAGACTGGTAATCACCTCCATGATGGAATCTACTGTGAGCAGCTGAGTAGCAGCCTTAGGGATGTGGTCTGCTTCCTGTATATAAAGAGAAGCCTTGGGGAATGATGTCTAGCTTATGGCACGCTTGAATCCTGCCTATAGTTGTGTCATTGTTCATCAGCCTGCCATGTTCTGCCGACACTGGGACTTTGAATGGACTTGAATTAATGGCCTGCCTAGTGGTTTGATAACATCAGGACTGTGCCTTTTTACTTGTCAACCTTGAGCTTGTCAGTCTCAGCAGCCAGTAGCTGTCTGAGTGAAGAAAAGCCTCATGCTTCAGTGGGCCGAGAGCAGGAGGCAGAGCTAAAGCCCAAGTTTGAGAGGCTTTTACCCAGCCCCTAGAGCCTGGCACTTTGAAATTGGATTTAAAGCCTCCAAATTGTAAGAATAAACCCTGTTTGTTAAAGCCATCCTATTTGTAGTGTATTTTCTGTTAGAGCAGCACAGAGATAACCAATACAACAGCTAAGAATTAGGACTCATTTCCTTTTTTTTTTTTTTTT
>NW_006921617.1:5222297-5237922 GCF_000298275.1 Orycteropus afer afer
ATCTTGTGTATTAATGATCGGTTGTTATTTGCTCTTTTTGGTTCTCTGATCAAAGGACTCCCTTTAGCATGTCTTGTAAGGTTGGTCTGGTTTTAACAAATTCCCTTACTCATTTCCTTTTTAAAGGTCTGGTGTGGAGTGCTACTTTACCAGGGAAATTCACAAGACTGTAAAGGAAATATACTTTTCATCATTTGTATAACTTGTAACAGGGGCTTAGCTTCTTGGTACTATGCCGTTTCAATACAAGAGCCATATCTTGCTCATTTCTAGTACTATGCACAAACAGAATGTCCAATCAACAATGAATAGTAAAGCAATGTCACTTCAAACTACTGCACCTTCAGAAGGCTGCCCAGGGCCAAACTATATTGCATTACAATACAATCTTCCCTTCCTGAAGTTCCTTTTTAAAACAAAAACAGGAGTTGAATTCACTTTCAAGTGCCCTGCAGTCAACATTTATTCCCTGACAATGTGGTCACCTATAATGTTCAACAAGTGCCAAAGACGTTGGGAAGTTATTTTCTACACCAAAAGAGAGTTAGACTAGATAACTAATCTCCTTTCCTCCAATAGCTTGTATGTTTAAGGAGACTATCTGCAATCTGGGAGCTCTGGTAGTGCAGTGTCTAAGGTATCTGACTGCTAACCAGAAGGCTGAGTGGTTCAAACCCACCAGCCACTCCTCAGAAGGAAGACTGGGCAATCTACTTCCGTAGTGATGCTGCCTTGGAAACCTAAGGAGGGGTTGCTATGAGTCGGATCTGACTTGACGGCATTGAGTTTGTTTTTTTGTGGATCTGCAATTTAACAACAGATCAACAAGCATGAATTAAGTCTTCATCACAGACAAGCTACGGAAACAAAAATATAAGCAGTGCCTGGGTTATGAATGAGATCCACTCCTGTGCCTTGACGAATTTGTAGGTAAGGCGGAACAGGTGCAAACAGTTCTTATTTAGAATTATTTCAGTTCAAGAAAGAGCTCTAGTGTTGCAGTCATTAAAGCATTGGGCTCCTAATCCAAAGATCACTAGCAAACTCACCAGCTGCTCTGCTTGGTGAAAGACAAGGCAGTCTGTTTCCATAAGGATTTACACCCTTGTATACTACACAAAACATTCCACATCCTACTTTGGTGAGTAGTGACTGGGATCTTAAAAGCTTGCTAGCAGCCATCTAGATGCAATGATGGATCTCTCCTTGTCCAGAGCAAAGAAGAATGAAGAAAACCAAAGATGCATGGAAACAATTAGTCCAAGGGACTGGTACACCATGTAATCCTCAGCCTTTACAACTATGAGACCAGAAGAACTAGAATGGTGCCCGGCTACTACTATCAACTACTCAGAGGGGGATCTATGTAGGAGATCCTGGATAGAGTGGGAGAACGATGTAGAATAAAACCCAAAATCATTGAAAAAAAAAAAAAAAGATGAAGTTTGCTGGTCTGGTAGAGCCTGATAGAACCACTGAGACTAAGGCCATTAGCTGCTCTTCTGGAATTGAACTCACTCCTGTGGCCTCCAGCCAAACAAAAGACAGGCATATGAGCTTAACATTTACATTAGGTAGATACACTCCTTGGAGAGATCCCTCATGGGAGAACAGAAGGGGTGTGTATGCACAGGTAGTATCTCAGGGGGCAGGAGTGCATGGGAGGGAAGGACACAGGGAAGAGGTAACTATGGGGAGGAAGTGGGAGGAGAGCTGTTGCATTGTGGTAAATTGTAGTCAATGTCATGAGATAAAGTATATGTAAGCTACTGCATGGAAAATGATTTAAACTTTCACCCAAATCACAATAAAAATTTTTTTAAAAAAAGATTTACAGTGTTGGAAACCCTCTGAAGCAGTTCTACTCTGTCCTCAGTTCTGACCCTCTATAGGATCACTATGGGTTGGGATTGACTCAGTGGCAGTGGGTTTTAGTGCAAGAAAAGGCTTGGAGTCTTTTTAGTGTGTAAAAGCTGCACATGCAGCAAGTGGAGGTGACTGTGATGAGCAATGTGTTGGGAGTAGGTGTTAGTTCAATTGTTTCTAAGTGAGAACTAATTTAGATAATATTAAAGGGCAAGTAGGAGTTGTCTGTAAGTCTGATGTCCATAACCCAGGGACTGCATGTAAAAAAGACAGAGGTCTCAGCTCTGCCTCTTACAGAGCTTCTAGTTTTGCAGAGAAGACAGAGCTTCACAGCACTAATCCCAACTGTAATTATAATTACTTGGGTTTAATGTCTGTCTTCCCACTATACAGTTGTTGTTGTTGTTGTTTGCTGTCGAGTCGGCCCCGACTCATAGCGACCCCTCCTTGGGTTTCCGAGGAAGTATCACTACAGAAGTAGGATTGCCCAACCTTCCTTCCGAGGAGTGGCTGGTGGGTTTGAACCGCCAGCCTTCTGGTGAGCAGTCAAGTGCCTTAGGCACTATGCTACCAGAGCTCCTACAGTGGTGATATAAAAAACTGAGCCTACTCTTTACTATGATATCCCTAGCATCTAGCACAGTGTCTGCCAGTTAAAGTGCTAAACATTTGTCAAATAAGTTGATCAAATAGGTAATTTCAATATAATATGATGAATGCTAAGAAAGGTCTATGCATATACAAGATGCTAAGCCATGTACCAAGGATATCAAGAACTCATTATAGGTTCATTATAGTACTGCAGGATAATTTGAACATCCAGCCCCTTCACTATGTGAGTAAACTGAGAGAGACAGCTTCAATGGGAGGCCACTATCAAACTCAGTTTTATTCTCAAAATGGTAAAACTTTGCTCAGCAGACCCTTCATTTCTGAAGCACCTCTACTTCTTGAAAGCTATGCAGGGAACAGGAGGCATTCAGGAAACAGATAGCTGGCTTTAAGTTTTACAGAGGAGGAATACAGGGGTCCGTAACATTCCATGGTTTCCTCTTTAGTAAATGAAATTAAAAAGGCATTTTAGGGCATAAACCTGAGTCAGGAATACAGAGTATATAGAAAATGCCCTATATAGTTTGTGTCTGAGGGACAGAAATGTAGTAGCAGGAGGTCACAGAAATTCGGCCTAAGGGAAGAGGATCACCAGTGAGGTCGCCTGTAAAGTCTTTAAACCTCTTAAAATTCTGACTTGGCTCATCCTCTGCCCTTGCTTCAGGAATGCTTCAACCATCACATGTCTTGGATTTTCATACGTTAGTCGCTTCCCACAACTCATTCTTTTCTTTACAATCTCCTTGACCTTTTCATTCCTCTGCCAGGACTCAATCTCTTGTCTCTCTGTTTTCAAAAAGATCCATTAAAAAAAGAGGCAAAGCCCTAAAATAATGTGTATTAGCTTTTGTTTTTGTGACTATTAATATCCTTTATTTTCCAAAATGTGACCTCCTTACAGGCATTAACACATTCTTTTTGTGGATCATTCGGCTTAAGCAGAGATCACTTTTTACTTTTCTTTCGCTACTCTGAATAAGCCCAGCACAATGCCAAGAACATAGTAAATACACAGATGTAACAACCTAACATGATGTGCATCTTTAACATAAAATACAAATCTACACGAGGAAGATATGTACTCATTTCTCTCCTTATGTTCATTCAGCATCCTGTTCAAGCACCTTCATAAGCTTCCCACACTTTAATTGCTTATTTGGATTAGGCCTCCAATGAGCAAAATGATATTCTGCAACTTAGTGAAAGCATAGTGAAAAAAGTCAAAAGAAATTGCTAATTAAAACTCAATATTCAAATGTTACCAAATTACTAATTGTTTAAATTAAAAATATTTTTCCTAATACCCTTTCAGAGAAAATTTTCATACTAATCTATGTTTGTCCATGTAATGGACTGAAGACAGCCACAAATATGGTAGTCTCAAAATAACACATAACTACAATTTAATGCTACAAAGTAACTTATCTCCTCTAAAACTTCACTAAATAATTCTAAACAGTATAACGTAACATTGAAAAATCTCAGTGTTCATCCTAAGAATTAGACAGTCTTCTTTGATTTCTTCTTCTCTGCTTCTTCTTTCTCCTTTTCTATTTCAGTTACTTGTAATTCAATTTCTTTGGCACTAAACATCTAAAATAAGAAAAAAATATATAAAAAGCAAATTTTAATTATGCCAATAATTTTTATATATTTACAGTATGAGGGAAACAAACTATGTTTTATAGATTTATATTTTCTATTTATAACCATATTCTACAGCTTCAAATATACAATTAAGTGTTTCAAAAGATTCAAAAGTGCAAATGTGACATTGTATTGTATATCCTATATATGTATATAACTCTGAAAATATAAGGCTTATTCTTCTCAGTGAACAAAAAACAAATACAAAAACAAAAAGCCAAACTTTTGATTCCACCTCCACTACAGGGATAGCTACCCTTAGGGCAGAGTAAACTGCCCTGTAGGGTTTCTGAGGCTGTAAAACTTTACAGGGACAACAGAATGTCTCACTTTTTCCTACAGCAGCTGGTGGATTCAAACTCCCAGCCTTGCAGCAGCCAAGCACTTAATCACCATGCCACCAGGGCTCCTTATCCATGAACAAGTAAATCATTACTGAAATCCTCGCTACCTTCACCTTCCTGTGATTCCCTGACAGGATTCAACTATTTTATCAGTTTACAGAATAGCCAAGAGAGGTAGGGGAAGAGGATGTGTACTTCTCTGTTTACTTCCCCCTCACTGTGCAGAAAGCAAAAAGTGTTAAGTTTCCAGAAATTCACAACATAATTTTGCTTTTCTTGTTCCACTGCTTCTGAATAGATCCAAGGGTACATGATTGCCAACTGTAAGAATATTTCATTGAAGTTAAGAAATCTATATATAAAGACTTAAATTTAATGATCTTAATAACGAAAAGAGATTACCTATAAAACATATAAATGAATGATCAACTTTATGAAAAGGCAACATTTCAAACATGTTAGAGATGGAAGTGTCTTTAGCAACTACGGCAGTCCCTGGGTTATGAACGTCTGAAGGGCAACTCCTATTTGTCCTTTAAGCAGAGCTTTGAACCTATATAAACCAGTTCTGGAAGGGGGGACTAGGAAGAGACGTGTAGTGAGCCCTTTCAGGAGCCTGATGCGTGAAACTGGATTACTGATAGGACCATGAAGACCCACACATTTTCAAAGCAGCATGATTGGTTGCCATCTTTGAGCAGGGCAATGCTGTTTGGGCTCAAAATCCCTTTTATGTTTATGTAAATTTGCCCTTACTATGAAACAAGTGAACCAATCCTTACTCACAACAAATTCTTCACCACAATCACAGACCTCTTAAATCACAAACCTTGTGCAGCTTTTAAATCACTGAAAAGGCTTTAAGCCTCTTCTTGAACTAAAACAAAACAAAGCAAAACAAAAAAACCAAACTCACTCCCATTGAGTCAACTCATAGCAACCCCCTTTGGGTTTCCAAGGGAGTAAATCCTTATGGAAGTAGATTGCCCAGTCTTTTTTCCATGGAGTGGCTAGTGGGTTTGAACCACCAACCTTCTGGTTAGCAGTCAAATGCCTTAGGCACTACGCCACCAGAGCTCCTTTTCTTGAACTAAATAAAGCTAAATAAGAACTGTATATACTGATCTTGTAGTAACCCAGGAAATGCCTGTAATCCACCACCAAATTTTATATATAAAGAAACTGAGACTCATGAAGTTAAGTGATTTGGCCAAAGATTGACAAATAACTAAAAATCAGGTGACTCAACTCCAGAATTCTTTTCATTTCACCAATAAAATTTGTAGGAGCTTTAGTAACGTAGCGCTTAAGGCACTTGACTGCTAACTGGAAGGCTGGCGGTTCAAACCCACCAGACACTCCTCGGAAGGAAGGTTGGGCAATCTACTTTCGCTGTGACAGTGCCTCAGAAACCCAAAGAGAGGTCACTGTGAGTCAAGTCTGACTCTACGGCACATAACAACAATAAAATGTCAAAATGCCTATACTTGTCAATAATCTGTATATAAGATATTATCTAAACATTTTATGAAGTGGATTATCTACGAAACAATTATTGGGAGTACCATGGGATCTAAAAACAAAGAGGAACAAAAGAGTTCCTATCATTAACAAGTCCATGGTTTAGTGGGAAAAGCAGACTTATAAACAAATCATTATGTTGCAATAAAAACCTGAACAAAACAATGTGGGAACATGAAATACGAGTGACACTACTTGGAGAAGCTGTTTTTAAAAATTGGATCCAGACTAGTGAACATTTCGAAATTAAAGAGGTGGACAACTACATCACACTAGTCCTCTACTTGTGCCACATGCACATAATTATAAAAATCAAATGGTACTAAAAAGCTTATAATGAAATATAATGGTCCCTTGCTCTGCCCCAACCCACTTCCCCTCCACCATCCACTCAGAAGAAACCACATTCAACTCTTCTAGTTGTGTCTTCTATTTATCTTCATTTTTCGAAGTATTATGATTCCACTGCTATTTCCTTCTTTATTCTATTTTAAACATCAGTTATTGACTTTCTAGTATAGGAGATGAGGATTCAGCTATCTTACATCCCCTTTATCCTTCTCCTCCAATACAGTTTTATAATACAATGTTTTTATATGAATAGTACTTTTTCTTTAAATTTTATCTTATTGGGAATATATACAGCAAAACATACACCAAAACAACAATATCTGTATCTACATTTTTTTGTTGTTGTCATTGTCAGGTGTCAACATGTCAGTTCTCAAAGTGACCGTATAGACAACAGAACGAAACACTGCCTTGGCCTGCGCCATCCTCAATTTAGTGACATAACAACCATTCTCAGCCTACTTTACCGAGTTGTTCCTCCCCATTAACATAAACCCACTGCTCCTTAAAGTTCCTATCTAATCTTTCAAGTTGCTTTTGTCAGTTGGATCCTATATATAGTTGTAAAAGAGTATAATGCTCAAGGCAGACCTTTCTTTTCTTTTCTTACTAGTTAAGCTAAATTATTATTTCGTTTTAAGATGACTTCAGGTAATTTTTATTTTAGGGCAGTAGTGTCAGGAGTTTATCCAACCTTCATGATTCAAGAACTCTGGAGTCCGTGAGAATCTGAAATTCTGTTCTGCATTTTCTCCCTTTTAATTAAGATTCTTCCACAGAATCTTTCAGCAAAATGTTCAGTACTGGTAGCCAGGATCCATCTAGTTCTTCTGGTCTTATGGTAAAGGAGGTAGCTGTTCATGGGAGAAAGTTAGCACACATTCCATTTTCTCCTCCTATTCCTGACCCTCCTTCTTCCTTTGTAGTTTCAGGTGAGTAGAGACCAAGTGTGCTTTGGATGGTCCCTTGCAAGCTTTTAAGACCCCAGGCACTACACAATGAACTAGGAGGTACAACAGAAGCACTAAACATATTATCAGGCCAGTTAACTGGGATGTCCCATGAAACCATGACTCCAAACCTCCAAATCAAAGAACCAAATTCTGTGAGGTGTTTTCTTGTACATAAGTGGCCTCAGAAGCTACTTTTTGTTGTGATTGTTACTGTTTTAAATGTATCTATCACACAACTTTTGCCAATTATATGAAGTTTTTTTCTTTTATAGTATTTGGATTATATAATCATTGTTAACTGCTAAAATGGTAAGTATATTTTTACATTTCTTTGTCAGATAAATTGTTTCCGGAAGCTGATAATTGCTTTTTTATTTTTGATTTTTTTAAATCATTGCCTTGTGTTTTACATGCCTACGGTTAAAATTTTCCAAATGTTCCAGCAGATTAATCATATACCAACTTACAGTTTTTCTGAAAGCTCAAGTATGGCTCCCAATATTTAAATTTTTTTGTGGGGGGCGGGGGAGCGACTTCTCACTCTTCTAGCTTCCTACTCTAATTTTTAACAATTGCTCCCTAGAACTTCCCTCTGCCACTCTCCTGTGTTTCAATCGCCATTTCCTGAAACCCTTCCCTTTCTCTTTCTTGGTTTACTCCTTTGTTTTTTGGAATACTTTCTCTAGTAGCTTCCTTTAAAAAGATACCAGGGAGATAATATTTTTCAGCATATTTAAAAGTATTTCAGCTCTCTCCTATATTTGATTAACAATTTGTCTGGGCATAGAATTCTAGATTGAATACCATTTTTGCTCAGCATTTAAAAGACACTGCTCCGTCATCTTCCAGCTTCCACTGTTGCTGTGAGAATTCTGATGCCACTCGAGTCCCTATTCTTTTTATATATTGTCTTTACCTCCATCCTCATTCCAAGTTCTTAAGATCTACTCTTCATCCCCAATGTTCTGAAACCTTTTGATGAACACCTGTGGATGGATCTCTTTCATTCTCCACACTACGCAACTGGTAAGACTTTTGGATTTAGAGACACATGTCCTACAATTCTGGGAATTTTTCCTATGTATTTCTTTGAAGATTTTCCTCCTACTTAAATCTGTTTTCTCTTTCTTCATCAGATTCTAGACCTGACGCATCTATCTAATTTATCTTTTCTCTGTTGTGTTCTACATCTTTGTTTTTTTATTTTATAGGAGATTTGCTTGATTTTGCTTTTGATTCTAATCTTTGGATGGAGCTTTTAATTCCAGCTATTTATTCTTAATTTGCAAGAGCACTTCCCAAAGTTCTACTTCTTTTTTAAAATATTTTCTCATGTTTCTGAGATTATTAATTAGTTTTTGTTGTTGTGGTAGTTACTGTTACTTTAGATGTTTTCTGAGTCCTGTAATGTTTGTTGCCCCTAGATATCCTTCCTCTCTGTCTCAGTTTACTTTTTTACATATTTATGGGGAGGCACCAAAAAGTGAATGGAACCTCTATGTACACAGTGGGGGACATCAACTACCTACATGTCCATCAGGCAGTGAGGCTAAGCCTGGACTTTCAGTGGGGAAAACTTCAACCTCTGTTACTGGAGGCTTTTCCTTTTTTTTTCTTTTTCTGTTTAGTTTCTGCACAGGGCATCCTCTAGTCTTCTGCTAAGGGGTAAATGCTGTGGAATCTAGGCATGAACTGGGACTGGGAAGTCTGACCATTTAATAATCTCGGATCTCTCATACCCATCAGAAAGAGACTCAAACCGGCTTCATGAGGTGAGAGAGGGAAATCTTAGGGTCTTGTTTTTGTACATATGTTCAGCTAATCTGTTTTTAGCCTCTGACTTTAACTCTTCTCTATCTAACTTCACCCCTAACACTGGCAATTAAATGTACCTGGCTCAGCAAGTCTCAATTGTTACGGAATTTTGCCTGTCATCATTAACCCCCTACATAGGCAGTAAGTTTCTTTTTCCTCTACAGTTAAGTCAGATACACTTATCTTCTGCTTCCCATCTTTAAAAATTGTTGACATCATTCATGAGAGATCTTCTCTATTTATGGTTTATACTTTTCTTTCCTTTTGTTTACTGTTGTTGTTGTTATTTGCAGTTGTCGAGTCAGCCCCGACTCATAGCGACCCCTCCTTGGGTTTCCGAGGCAGTATCACTACGGAAGTAGGATTGCCCAACCTTCCTTCCGAGGAGTGGCTGGTGGGTTTGAACCGCCAGCCTTCTGGTGAGCAGTCAAGTGCCTTAGGCACTATGCTACCAGAGCTCCTAGCATCTTTTTTTCTGTTATCCTTTTCTTCGTGATTTATTTATCTTTTGCTTCCTTTTACTGCCATTTTAATGGTGTAGTAGAGATTGAGAGGAGAAAACAAATACATGTATTCAATTCACCATGTTTAACTAGAAGTCTACTTGTATAATATAATTATTTATTTATTTAAAATTTCAATGATTATATTTTTATTTCACACAGGTTTCGTTTAAATGTTTATTATCTACATAGTCTATTATACTCTCAAACTGAGAAACTGACATAAAAATTCTCCTGAGTGGATAATAACCACGGGATGCCTTACAGAAGCAAACTCAAAACAGCCTTGGGGAGACATTCCTCCAAACCAGGCTGCACAACATACTCACAGATAAAGTTCCATTCAATATAAGCTTATAGTCCAGAAGTACACAACTATCTTTCAGATAATTGTATATTATATTCATACATACACAACTGATACTATAAAATAAATTTGTACATATGATTAAAGATAAAAGGTACATAAAAAAAGAGAAAAGTGTAAGATGCTATTTTAAAATATTAGGCAGATTTGGAAAAGAACAATGTCAGGATCTTTTAGAATTTATCATCAAAGGTAAAACAATACAGTAACTGCTTTTGGCCAGAACTAATGACTCTAAAATTGACCAAATTCTGGTATATATTCATTCTCCCTCTCCCTCTCTTTATAGATACGTGAATATATACAGGCATATTATATCTGATTTAAAGTTTAGTTTAAAGATAAAATAAACAATGTTGTTGTTGTTATATGCTGTCAAGTCGGCCCCGACTCATAGCAACCCCTCCTTGGGTTTCCGAGGCAGCATCACTACGGAAGTAGGATTGCCCAACCTTCCTTCCGAGGAGTGGCTGGTGGGTTTGAACTGCCAGCCTTCTGGTGAGCAGTCAAGTGCCTTAGGCACTATGCTACCAGAGCTCCCCCAAAATAAACAATAGTACCAGTAAATGAGCATTTACTATATGTGTCAGCTAAACAACAACAACAACATAATATCTCATTTACTTATAATAGCAACCCTGGGATGTAGTAATTTTTAGCCTCATTTTACACATGAATATCAAAGATGGGCATATGCTGCTCAAAGTCTTACTGTTAAACAAATGTTTTTGGCTGAAACCCAAGACTCTAGATTCAACTCTAAAGGCTGTGCTCTATTCACTACCTAAACCAAACCAAACCAAACTTACTGCCATCGAGTCATTTCTGATGCACAGCGACCCTCACTGGGTTTCCAACGCTGTACATCTTTACAGAAGTAGATCACCCAGTCTTCCTTCGGTGGAGCTGGTAGGTTTGAACCGCTGATCTTCCGGTTAGCAGTCAAGTGCATTATCCACTATGCCACCAGAGCTCCTACTCACTACCTAGCCTATCCTGAAATATCTCACTGAATGATAATACCAGAATACATACCATTCCACCACTCATAAATAAAAATGCAGGTTTAACTGGTCTGTATCTATCAATGTATATATATATGTGTGTGTGCGTGTGTGATAGTCCTAGAGAAAAGACTCCGGTCTCTGTGGTGTTGGCACATCTGCCCCTGGTCTGAGGCAGTATGGGTGACTTCAAATCCCAGACCCCATCTCCTCACTCTGCTCAACATCCTGGTTATTAATGTGGGGTAATGCAGGGCAGATGCCACTGCCCTGTCCTCATTTCTCTTATTTATTGAAACTTTGCTGTTCCCCTATCCTTGCATCCTCATCCATTTGTTGAATAAAAAAGGTAGAAAAATTGTATCAAAGCAACAAGAACAACAAAAAACCCAGTGCTCCACACAGAACTAATTTTAACACTATTGCTTTTCAGAAAGTTTTCCTTAAAAGAAAAGGTGAATGTAAAACAAGCCTTTACGTTTTGTTAGGTGCCATTGAGTTGGTTCCGACTCATAGCAACCCTATCTATAACAGAACGAGATACTGCCAGTCCCGGGCCATCCTCACTACCTTTGCTATGCTTGAGCCCATCGTTACAGCCACTGTGCCAATCCATTTCATTGAGGATCTTCTCCTTTTTCTCCGACCTTCTTCTTTACCATGCCTAATATCTTTCTCCACAGACTGGTCCCTTCTGATTACATGACCAAAGTACATGAGAAAAAGTCTGGCCATCCTCACTTCTAAGGAGCATCCCAGCTGTACTTTTTCCAAGATAGATTTGTTCATTCATCTGGCAGTCCATGGTATTTTCAATATTCTTCCCCAAAACCACAATTGAAATGCATCAATAATTCTTCTGTCTTCCTTATTCATTGTGCAACTTTCACATGCATATGAGAGTACTGAAAAAGCAATGGCTTGGGTCAGGTGCACCATAGTCTTTTAAGTGACATCTTTGCTTTCTAACACTTTAAAGAGGCCTTTTGTAGTAGATTTGCCCAATGCAAAATGGCCTCAGATTTCTTAACTGCTGCTTCCATACGTGTTGAGTGTGGATTCAAGTAAAATGAAATTCCTGACAACTTCAATCTTTTCTCCCTTTATCATGATGTTGCTTATTGGTCCAGTCATGAGGATTTTTGTTTTCTTTGTGTTGAGGTATAATATGTACTGAAGATTGTAAGTTCTTCAAGTCTACCTCACTTTCAGCAAGGAAGGTTGTGTCAACTGCATATCGCAGGTTGTCAATGACTCTTCCTCCAAACTTGATGCCATGTTATTCTTCATATAGTCCACCTTCTCGGATCATTTGCTCAGCATACAGATTGAATATGTATGGTAAAAGGATACAACCCTGATACACACCTTTCATGATTTTAGACCATGCAGTATCCCCTCTTTCTGTTTGAACAACAGCCTCTTGGTCTATATACAGGTTCCTCATGAGTACAATTAAGTGTTCTGGAATTTCCTTTCTTTGTAGTGTTATCTATAATTTATTATGAGCCACATAGTCAAATGCTTTTGCATAGTCAATAAAATACAGGTAACCATCTTTCTGGTATTAATTGCTTTTAGCCAAGATTCCACCTGACATCAGCAATAATATCCCTTGTTCCATGTCCACTTCTGAATCCCGCTTGAATTTCCAGAAATTCCCTGTCAATATACTGCTGCAACCATTTTTGAATTATCTTTAGAAACAACAGCAAAGCAACAACAACAAAAAAAAAACCACTGCTCCACACAGCACTGATTTTTAACCCTATTATTGCTCTGTGTAATATTTTCCTTAGAACAAAAGGTAAATGTAAAACAATCCTTTATAGTATACTTTAATAAAGTTGTCCATGCTTTGAGTGCTTCTGTACACATACTCACTGGCAAAACTATACTGTACCTTTTACCTAGTGAATGATAGATAACACAAACCCACTTTTGTGGAACTGATTCCAGTAGGACACAGCAGAACTGCCCCACAGGGTTCCCAAGGCTATAAATCTTTACAGAAGCTGACTGCCACATCTTTCTCCCACAGAGCGGCCGGTGGGTTCAAACTGTGATCATTTGGTTAGCAGCCAAGCACTTTAATCACTGTGCCACCAGGGCTCCTTAATGAACAATAATGAATCACATTTCAATGCTCTTTATCCAATGACTCCCCTCTCACAACGTTCGGAACAATTTATTCATCACACTGTTCTGAACACTTTATTTTGCGGTCTAGCAGTCTTAACCCATAATGGCTGACAAAAGGTACAAGAGTAACAACATCATCCAACCCACTGCTGTCGAGGCGGATCCGACTCATAGCAACCCCTCCTTGGGTTTCTGAGGCAGTATCACTATGGAAGCAGATTGCCCAACCTTCCTTCCGAAAAGTGGCTGGTGGGTTTGAATCACCAGCTTCCTGGTTAGCAGTCAGATGCTTTAGGCATTACGCCACCAGAGCTCCTAGTAACAACATTAGACATGCCAAAAAGAAATATTGAAAAGTTATCAGACTAAGTACTACAATTCAAGTCTTACAGAGGCTCAAGGCTCCTTCAAAGAACATTTGAGAAAACAGAAAATGAATAATCAGGACTCAATGTTTTTTGACATTATGAAATATAAAATTACGTCAGAAGTCTGGAGGGCCAACAATTATATAAATGGCAGCTAAACGACACTGGCTGGAAGCATGTCATGATTTCAGAAGATCTGAATAGACAAGAAGAGTGTCTGCTGTATATGATGCAAGGAATGAATCTCCATAGGGAATAGGCCTAGTGACCCTCAAACAGGACTGATTCAGCAGGGATTCCGACATATAGAAATACATCCTGAAAGAGGTAGCCCCAGATATAGGTTTCAGTGTCTCTGTAGCATAGTGCCTAATGTACTGGATTGCTAACCAGAGGGCTGGCGGTTCAAACCCACCAGCCACTCCTCGGAAGGAAGATGGGGCAATCTACTATCCATAGTGATACTGCCTCGGAAACCCAAGGAGGGGTAGCTATGAGTCAGGTCCAACTCCACGGCACATAACAACAACAACAACATAACGACAAGTCTTTACAAAGGGATAAATAACATTGTTTTTATAATTAAAAACAACAACAACAACAAAAAAAACCACAACCAAAACTCACTGCCATCGTGTTGATTCTGATTCATAGCAACCTCCACTGAGTTTTCCAGGCAGTAAATCTTTACAGAAGTAGATTGCCTCATCTTCCTTCTGCAGAGTGGCTGGTGGGTTTGAATCAACAACCTTCTGATTAGCAGCCACATGCCTTAGGCACTGCGCCAGCAGAGCTCCTTCTATAACTCCTTAATATGATTATAATCCCTTAGTATGACTACACAATGAAAATTTTAGATTTGGAGATTTAGATAATGGTTAAGCACATGCACATCAGTGAATATTAACCTGTTGTTGTTGTTTGCCACTGAGTCAGACCTGACTCATAGCGACCCCTCCTTGGGTTTCCAAGGCAGTATCACTATGGAAGTAGATTGCCCCATCTTATGACTACACAATGAAAATTTTAGATTTGGAGATTTAGATAAAGGTTAAGCACATGCACATCAGTGAATATTAACCTAGAGAAAAAAATGGAAGTCATCATGGGGTCAATGAATGCTAATGTCTATTTCATGTTTATAACTGAGTTCTACAGGTGTCAACAATATTTTACTTTTGATCAATATTTTACTTTTGTCAAAATAATTTACACTGCAGACACCTTTTCCTCTTCAGTTAATGACTTACCTTCAAAGGTTGATTTCTTCTTATGATAGCAAGTTCAATGTTTTTTCCACCAGATTGGGCAACCTAACATAGAACAAGTGAAATATTAGAATTATTTTAGCAACTTTTCTGTTTTAATAAAAACTTGGATGAAACACAATATATGCTGCATTGAATATGCTGTATCAGATCACTTACTTCTAGCAAAGCTCTTATTGCTAATTTGATAGCTTCACTGTCATCTGCCATAGCATCTTCTGTGTAATTCTTCTCTAGAAATTCTCTAACAGTTTTAGCACTTCGGCCTATTGCATTTGCCTGAAAAGATAAAAGATAATTATTAATATAATTGAAGTATGAGTGAATTTAGGGTTACCAAGTGAAGTTTAAGGAGCTCTTGTGGTGCAGTGGTTAGAGCATTTGGCTGCTAACCAAAAGGTCGGTGGCTTGAACTGATCAGCCACTCCACGGCAGAAAGATGAGGTAGTCTGCTTCCATAAAGATCTACAGACTTGGAAACCTTGTGGGGCAGTTCTACTCTGACAGGTAAGGTCACTATGAGTCAGAATCAAGTTGATGGCATTAGGCATTTTTTTTTCCCAAGTGAAATTTAGGATTTGCCCCAAATTCCATAGTATGATTACAAAATGAAAATTTTAGAGAACAAATGTAGAGAACATTTCAGCAGCTCATTTGGTTACTATATGAATAATCTGTAATGATGGCCTTTTATTTTCCAGTATACTAATGCTTTGTCCTAGCCAATACTTTCAATAAGTTTAATGGATCCCAAGTCCTTAATAGGGAGCTCTGGTGGCACAGTCCTTAATAACCAGAAAAGACTGAGGTTCAAACTCCAAAAGATGTGGAAAGAAAGGGAGGCATAAGATTTTTTTTTTTTTT
>NW_006921617.1:5241782-5254672 GCF_000298275.1 Orycteropus afer afer
TCACGCAAATTCTTCTGCTAGTTGGGGTTTAGTCCACTTTTGTATCCTGCCCTTCAAAGCTCAGGGGTCCAAGATTATCTTCTGTGTCTGTGTTAATTGGTTTCCCTTTTCTTTGTTGAAGAGGGTCTGTGCAGTCCTTCTGCCTAGTCCGCCATCTTGCCGGAACTCCGAATTTTTGTCAAGGTTTTGCAATATAGTGCAGAAACAGATAAAAGACACTAAAGTGAAGAAGAAAGTTGTTTTATGAATAGGACTGAGCAACACTTTCTTAGAATTCAAAAAAAAAGTATAGTGGTCACCTAATTATCGATTCATTATCTTCTCTGATTGTATAACCAAGAAGATTCTTTTCTGTTCCATTCCTCATTTTTCCGTTTCCTAGAAATTTTCATCAGATGAAGGGAAGTGGGAAAGAAGTTTCCCTGGGTGTATGGCTACAGACAGTAGACAGCATGTTCTTTTATTTAAATATCTGGACTAGATACTCATGGTAATGGTGCTGATAATAACAATTTATATCAACAGAGTACTTACGTGCCAGGGACTATGCTAAGAATTTTACACAGATTATTTCATTTAACCATCACAAAAACAATTAAATAAGATATTATTGCGAATCCCAATTCTTAGGTAAGAAAATTAAAGCTTAAAATGGAGTTTTCAACCTTAGCACTATTGACATTTTAGGGCAGATATATCCTTGTTGTGGGGGCTGTTTTGTTCCCTGCAGGGCAGAACAGAATCCTTGGCCTCTACTTACTAAGATTCCAGTAGTACTACCTTCTTCTCCAACTTGTGACCACCAAAAATGTGTCCAAACATTACCAAATGTCCCTTGGTGTGTGCAAAGGCAAATCCTGGTTGGAAACCACTGGTTTAAATTATCTGCTTAAGATTACATAAACAGGAAACAGAAGAGCTGGGATTTGAAACTTAAGTTGCCTGGATTGACAGTCCAAGCTTTTAAAAATTTTTTAGAATAAACTGATCTTTGACAAAGGGCTTAACCCTATTAAAAAAGGAAGAGACAGTCTCTTTAACAAATGGTGCTGGCA
The DNA here is from genome assembly GCF_000298275.1 of Orycteropus afer afer. Lineage (NCBI taxonomy): Eukaryota > Metazoa > Chordata > Mammalia > Tubulidentata > Orycteropodidae > Orycteropus > Orycteropus afer. Next base: position 5,242,838 of record NW_006921617.1, read on the forward strand.
AAAGTAGATATCCATTTGCAGAAAAATGAAGCAAGATCCGTAACTCACAACATATACAAAACTCAAGACAGATCAAAGACCTAAATGTAAAACCTAAAGCTATAAAGTTCATCAAATTAAAAAACAGAGGCAAACTTAGTGGCCAAATTTTACGGCATAAATAGGTTATCAAACATAACCAAAAATGCACAAACAGCAGAAGATAAATTAGATGACTGGGACCTCCTAAAAATCAAATTCTTATGCACATCAAAAGACTTCTCCAAAAGAGTGAAAAGAGAGCCAACAGAGTGGGAAAAATATTTGGCAACCACATATTCCATAACAGACTTATTTCTAAAATTTACAGCAAACTTCAACACCTCAACATCAAAAAGACAAACAATACTGTTCAAAAATGAGCAAAGGACATAGACATTTCACCAAAGATGATATTCAGGCAGAGAACAAACATATGAAGAAATGCTCATGATCATAACCCACTAGTGAGATGCTTATCAAAACAACAATGAGATACCATCTCAACCCAGCAATAATAGCAAAGTCCAACAAGGCAGAAAACAATAAATGCTGGTGAAGGTGTGGAGAGATTGGCACTCTCATATAACGCTGGTGGGACTGTAAAATGGTACAACCACTTGGGAAAACAGTATGGTGCTTTCTTAAAAAATTGGAAATAGAAATACCATTTGATCCAGCAATCCCACTATGAGGATTATATCCTAACGAGATGAGATCCAGGTCACAAACAGATATATGCACACCCTTGTTCATTGCAGCACTGTTCACAATAGCAAAGAGATGGAAACTTATATGGAAATCTAAGTGCCCATCAACCTATGAATGGATAACCAAACTGTGGTACATACACACAGTAGAATATCATGCAACATTAAAGAATAATGAATAATCCATGAAACAACTCATAACATGGATGAACTTGGAAGACATTATATTGAGTGAAATAAGTCAATCATAGAAGGACAAATGTCGTATGAGTCCACTACTTTGAGTCAATGAAAGGTTTACACGTGGAAGGGAACTTTGTTTGTTTGTTACTAGGGAGGGGAGGGGAAGGAAAACTGCTAGCTAAGAGACATGTATTGGTTTGAGAGAAGGGAAAGGCCATATACTAAAAACAGGTGACCAGTACAATTTCACTATGGAAAAGGAGGACACAGAAAGGTGCACGTGCACAAGAGGTGCAGACAACAAAGGTAAATAATTTTACATACACAATACTGTATTTTCAGTAATAACAATCTACAGGTGAATACACAGGTAGACAGGCAAGATGATTAGGTATGAGTAGGCAAAAGGCATATATAGGTTCGGCAAATGCTATCTCTACACACTTATTTCTTTACACTATAAGGATATCATGCCTGGTAAAGTAGAGGGTCAGCAAAAAAGGGGAGGACCCTCCTCAATGAGATGGCTTGACACAGTAACTACAATAATAGGCTCAAGTATAGTAAGGATTGTGAGGATGACACACGACCAGACAGTATTTCGTTCTGTATATAGGATCGTTATGAGTCAGAGGTGACTAGATGGCACTTAACAACCACCCACCATGGCTTAACTTGCAGCCAAACAAAAGACAGGCCTACAAGGTGAATAAGGTAGGTGCATGCATTAGAACAATCAACCATGGAAGATCAGAAGGGCAGCATTTGTGCAGAGAGAAAGTTCAGAGGGCTGGAATGCACAGGAAAGGAGAGACACAGGGAAAACATAACCCACAGGGAGGAAGTGGGAAGAAAGTTGTTACACTGTGGGGATTGCAATCAATATTGCCTTTCACATCATCCGAAACAAGTATCTGTTACTTAGAAAGTGATTCCCCCTCACTTCCCTTCCCATCCCTGGTACCCACCAAAGAACACTGCTTTATATATACATATATATATATATATATATATATATATATATATATATAAAACCCATTCTTGTCCTTTTATAAAAGTGAGATGATACAATTTTTGTCCTTTTGTGATTGACTTAATTTCACTCAACATACTGTCCTCCAGATTTATCCATGTTATGTTTCAGGAACTCATCATTATTCTTTATAGCTGTAGTATTTCATTGTATGTGTGTACCACAATTTGTTTATCCGTTCATCCTTTGATGGGCACTTAGATTGTGTCCATCTTTTTTCTATTGTGCATAATACTGCAATGAACATAAGTTTGTATATGTCATTCATGTTGCTGCTGTAACATCTCTAGATATATATGTAGGAGTAGGATTGCTAGATCATAAAATATTTCTATTTTTGGCTTTCTCAGAAGCACCATACCATTTTCTAGCTTTGTGAAGAAGCACCATGGTGGTTGTACCATTTTACAATTCCATATGCAATATAAGAGTTCCAATCTCCCTGCAACATTGTGAGCATTTGGTGTTTTGTTTTGTTTTAATCACTGCAATTTTTGGAGTATTGAGATGCTATCTTGTAGTTTTGATTTGCATCTTTCTAATGGCTGTTCAAACCCACCAGCCACTCCTCGGAAGGAAGATTGAGCAATCTACTTCCGTAGAGATACTGCCTCGGAAACCCAAAGAGGGGTCACTATGAGCTGAATTGACTAGATGGCAGTGAGTTTAGGGTTTTTTTTTTTTTTTTTTTTGGAGTGACTAATGATCATAAGCATCTTTTCATGTGTTTGTTGCCTGCCTGAATATCTTCTTTAGTGAAATGTCTAAGTCCTTTGTCCATTTTTTAAAATTGGATTGTATTTTTGGTGTTGAGTTGTTAAAGTTTTCTATTTTAGAGATTAGATCCTTATCAGATATGTCATTCCCAAAGATTTTCCCCCAGTCTATAGATCTTTTTATTCTTTTGATAAAGTATTTTGATGAGCTTAAATATTTAATTTTTAGGAGGTCTCTGTTAACTAACTCGTCTTCAGATGTTTGTGCTTTATAGCTGTGTTTGACCAATTATTTCTAAAGAAAATTAGGTCCATGGTTTTGTCCCTTCATCATCCAGGGTCTTTACGGTTTTAGCTTTAACATTTAGGTCTTTGATCCACTATGGGTTACTGTTTGTGTACAGTGTCAGCAATGGATTCTGTTTCTTTTTCTGAAAAGAGATATCCAGTATCACCAGCACCATTTGTTGAAGAGACTATTTCTTCCCCATTGAATGGACTTTGACCTCTTGTCAAAAATGAGCTGCCCACAGATGAATGGATTTACTTCTGAGTTCTCAATTCAATTCCATGGTTTATGTGTCTGTCACTGAACCAGTACTAGGCTGTTTTGATCACTGACTGTATAGTATGTTTGGAGGTTGGGAAACATGAGGCCTCCTAGCTTATTTTTCTTCATTATTGCTTTGGCTATTCAAGGCTTCTTTCCTTTCCTTATAAAGTTAGTGATTAGTTTTGCCATTTCAATAAAGAACAATGTTGGAATCTGGATCAGGAATGCATTATAGCTATAGATCTTGTTGAGCAGTAATGACATTTTCACAATGTTAACTCTTCCAATCCATGAACTTGGGATTTTCATTCATTTATGTAGGTCTATTTTAGTTTCATGCAGTAGTGTTTTATAATTTTCACGGTATAAGTTTTTACATCTCTGGTTAGGTTTATTCCCAGGCATTTTATCCTTTGTAGGGCTACTATAAATTATACTATTTTTTTTATTCACTTTTCAAAGTTCTCCTTATCAGTGTAAAGGAACCCAACTGATTTACGTGTGTTCATCTTGTATTCTGACTCTTTGCTACATCTATTAGATCCCAAAGCTTTCTTTTGGAATCTCTGGGATTTTCTATGTATAGGATCATGTCATCTGCAAACAGAGATAGTTTTACTTCTTCCTTTCCAATCTGGATACCTTTTATTTCCCTTTCTTGCCTTATTGGTCTGGCTAGGACTTCCATTGCAATACTGAGTAAGAGCGATGCTAGTGGGCATCCTTGTCTCATTACTGTTCTCAGGGAGAAGGCTCTCAGTCTTTGTCCATTGAGAATAATGTTGGCTTTTGGTTTAATATATATGCCCTTAATCATATCGAGGAATTTTTCTCCTATTCCCATCTTGCTGGGAGTTTTTATCAGGAAATGGTGTTGGATTTTATCAAATGACTTTTCAGCATCAGTTGAGATGATCACATGATTCTTTTCCTCTGTTTTATTTATGTAGTGAATTAAACTGATTGAGGGGAATAAATCTGTAATTTTCCTTTGATGGGTGGATAAGGGTCATAGTCTTGAGGATCCCACCAGTCTTTATCAGACTATTAAGCCTGGTCTTTTTTTAAAAATGATTTTGAATTTTCTTCTACATTTTTCTCCCAAGACCTCCTAATGTGATCCCTTTCAAAGCAGTCAGGAGTGGTAGCTGGGCACCATCTAGTTCTTCTGGTCTCAGGGTCAAGGAGGTTGGGGTTCATATTGTCCATTAGTCCCTTGGACCAATTGTTTCCTTGTGCCTTTGATTTTCTTTACTCTTCTTTGCTCCAGATGGGGAGACACCAATAGCTGCAACTTAGATGTTCTTGTATTGTTTTCTTGAATTCTTTACGTATTTTTTGGTGCGGTGTCTTCTTTAATCTCTTTCAGAATCTTACATACTCATGTCTTGAATTCATTGTCACTTAGTTCTATTACCAGTTTTTCCTCAGGAAGGTTTTCCATCTCTTTGCTAGTTTGTTTGAGCCATCTTATCCTGTTTATTCCATATGATTTGTAATTAACTGATGTCTTTAAGGCATTAAGTCTGTATTTTGTTTACATATTTCTTTATTGATTGTATGTTTCCTTTTTTTGTAACGTTTTGATATATCTGGAGCTTAGGTTTTTCCTTTTCTCTTTACAGTGCCAACTTTCCTTTGTATTAGTTTATTTGATGTTGTTTTGTGGTGTTGGTCTGTGTATGACTATGATGCTGTCAGTTGAGAATAATTTTTTCTCACTGATGGGTATGATGCGCCACACACACATGGGAATCCTCTGTTGTTGGGAATGTATATCTTCCCTTGTATGATTTTGTGAAGGTGTGCAGGCAGCAGGCTTCCCCTTTATGAAGCTTCAAGTGTGGGGTGGTCAGGATCCCTTCACAGCTGTTATGGGGCCATGTGGTCCTTCCATGTTGGTGTGTGCTGTTAATGTGGCTTCTAGAAAGAACAGGTTATCTTCACAGGTCCAAGGAGGCAACAACTCTGATGAATCAAGTGGAATCTCTACTTAGTTATGGATTGGTGTCCTAATGACTAAGGGAATGTTGAGCATCCTTGCATGTGCTCAGGCAGCCTGAGGTAATAGGTAATACATAGTGTGTGGGAAGGGTGCATGGTGGGCAATCACTGGGTACACCTCACTTCACCACCAGGCAGTGTTTATGATGGGCTGCAGCAGGGCAGGGCAAGTGGTTGAGTGGGATGAGCTGCTTGGGTGTGTCACAGCAAAGGCCAGGTGGGGTCTAAGGCAGGCTTGAGCAAGGCAAGAATAAGAGTGGGCTGTTTTCCAGAGTTTCCCTCTGCTTGTTTGGGCTGTGTATGGGGTCTTTGGGCTTCTCTCTGTGCCATGGGGAAGGCTATGGGCCTATCTCTGGGCAGGATGGGATGTGGGCTTCTCTCTCTGCAGATCAGGGTGCCAGTGGCTGTAGGCTTATGTCAGCCTGATAGTCCAAGCTTTTAACTCTATATACTACATTGCTACATATCCCTACACTATGCTGACTGTAGAGAACAAGAACCAGATGGAGGAGCCTGACATTAAATGTGGAATGCCTCAGTATAGTTTAGTATGATAAGAAAGAGTTCTCAAAGAGTATTTTAGAAAATGAGCATGAAACCACATCTTTTTAACTACATGAGAGTATACTGTCTAGTTAGCAGAAGATTTTTGTCTACCTAACATAACTTGTTCTATGTCATTATATTTCAGAGGATTAAAATTAAATAGATGTGAAAATTTTAAATTAAATTTTTTGTTGCCTTGAAATTTCACTAAGATCAAAGATAAAGCCTTCCATCTGTCATGATTTGGAGTTTACTTGGTAGTACAGGCATCCCCTGCTATCCGAAAAGTAGAGAGTTCCTATGAAAGCTTTTCTAAGCCAAAATGGAATAAAGCAAAGAAGCAATTACCATTAATTTATATGGGAAAATATTTTGAGCATTCCCAGCCCTAACCCTCTTTGGGGAAGTGCTTCGGTTAAAAGAGCTGCCTCACCTAAGGTCACACCATCTTCCCAGAGCAGCCACATCCAATGATTGATTGATGAAGTTTCTAAATTCCCTGCTCCCTCCCCCCATCTTGGAACAATACTAATCCACAGATCCAGAGCTTCCCACGGGTCAGCCAGCCGAGGCCTATGCAAACACTGCCCTACAGCTCAATTTCTCCCTCTGCCCAATCTAGTTCCCTTACCTTCAACAAATGTTAATCTCAATAGTACCACCTAATAAACTTCCTAAAAATAATCACTTCTATGTCAGAATCTGTTTCTCATGGAACTTAACTTGCAATAGCCTTCAAAGTTCAGAAATTCATTTTTTTGCTCTGTCCTTTAATGCATATATCCTCTGCCAACCATCATGTTTCTTACTAGACAAACATAAAAAAAAAACCCATCAAGACAAGTATCCTTGATCCCCTGGCTATCTTTCCTTGAGGACATGCAACCTAGAAAGGACAACAACTTAGATGATGTGTGCAAAGCAGCTTTTCCCTTCTTAAGACATGCTAATTTTCATAGTAAGAAAAAGAGATCTGGGAACAAATAAGAAACTTTACTCATAGTAAGTAAGTTAATTACTATTTCCAGGATCTTTGAAATATAAACAACAGAAAGCAAAGCTGGCTGAGTATTTTCAGTAAATTGAATTGAACAGGTTAATAAACAGCCTTTAAAGTCTTTTTCAACCCTGAGGTTCTATCCTTTCTGGTAACACTTTACAAAGTGACTTGCATGGACTACCAGAGTCAAAACAGGATCAATGAAAGAAGAGCTCAAATTCAGGTAGTTTTGGAGACTGTTACTTTCTTTACTCCTTTCCAGAAGGTGTTGTTGTTGTTATGTGCTGTCAAGTCAGACTCGACTCATAGCGACCCCTCCTTGGATTTCAAGATAGACGATGCTTTTAAGAAGTTCTAGAAGTACTCAGGTAAATAACTTATTTAATTTTGTTTAGACAAACATCTTCCAAAATTACTTAGAGTGTTTGTTTACCTTACATCTGTTAACATCAGAAGGAATATGCCTTGAGAAACATCACTCTGCCGTGCACAACATATTACCTTTGCTCCCATTTTGAAGCTTAATGAATACTGAAATAACAAAGCATGTTCTTAAAAGCATTAGTACTGTCAATTACTGCAGGCCTTAAAACTATGGATGTAGGTCTCCTTGAAGTGGTATACACAATATTTTAATTGAACAACCATTTCTTGCACCAGAACTCATTGCTATCAACTTAATTCCAACTCACAGCAACCCTTCAGGACAGAGTAGAACTGCTCCGTAGGGTTGCCAAGGCTGTAATCTTTACAGAAGCACATTACCACATTTTTTGCCCCACAAAGCAGCTGGTGGGTTCAAAATGCTGATCTATCAGTTGGCAGCTGAGTGTGTAACCACTGTGCCACCAGGGCTCCACTTCATGCACAGTAATATAAAAGATGATCGTTTCATCAACATTCTTTGTGAGCAAACTTTATTTCCAGACTTTAAAAATATGAAGTTACAAGTAATAAACAGTAAATTGAAACAAAATTTTTAATATCTACTTTGAATGCTAATGGCCAAATTGACATCCTTAAAAATCGATAAGCTACACTATACATGAAATAAAGCAGATTTTTATAATTGTGTACAACTTCTTAGACATTTAAGTACCTATATTTAAGAACTAATAAGCAAGAACACATGATACTCCTGCAACTAAACATCTACACTATCTTCAAAAATCAATAAAACTATAGTCAGAGTAGGCATTCTAAGCAGAGTTTCATTATTTGAATGCTATAAATACTACATATTTTTACCTTGATATGATCAATGTTTACTGTAAAACAGACCTTGAATGCTTAAAACACAAACTTTCCCTAAACAAGAAGATAAGAGTTACTAATGCCTCAACAGTCCTGAGTGTGAGAACATTTCTGGTTGAGAATTAAGTAGAGAACTTTACATACATGCAGTTATTCATCAAATGTTTATGAGTACTTTGTATATCAAATTCTGTTCTAGGCACTGGTGTTTCAACAGTATATAAAAAGGAGACAGACATTCCTGCCTTCTGGAGCTTACAGTCTAATGGGGGCTGTAAGGTGATGGATAATATACTTAATACATTTATATAAAATTGTATGAAATAAATACTATGTTAGTGAAAAGGGAAGAAATAAAACTAGGAAAAGGAGTAAAGGGCATTGGGAGTAGGCTAGAAGGGCTGGCTAAGAAAGGCCTCAGTCAAACGGTGACTGTAAGAGGGGAGGGAGCAAACCAGACAGATTCTGCAAGAAGAAAACTCTGGGCAGAGGGGTTAATAAGAAAGGACAAGGCCCTGAGAAAGGTGCATGTCTGGCTTTGGAGAAAGGTAAAGAGGCCAGGGTTGCCGAGTAGTGAAGCAAGAGGAAAATAGGGTATAAGTCAGAATTATGGAGGAGCCAGATAAAGACTGGTAGACCACTGTAAGATCTTTGGTTCTTACTTCCACTTATTATGGCAAGGCAGGGGAGGATTTTGAGTGGAGGAATGATCTGATCTGACTTCAATTTTAACAGAATCTGTTGACAATTAGATGATAAGTGAGGAGGAGTAGTGTTGGGAGAGGCAATCCTAAATGAGCTTGGAATGTCCCTGCACTTTCTTGCTGGATATGCCAAGAAGGCTCTGATCACTTCTGACCTGGGCCATTTCTCAGGTTGTGTTTGTAGCCAGCAACCCCAAGGGTGAGGTAATGCCTTCTTGTAGAATAGAGCAGCCTTGCTCACTGCCTACAATAAAAATAATAGATTCTCCACTTCAGAGTTTCTCAGCTGCAACATAAACCCACTGCAGCTACCTGGGTTCTTCTGGGATGTCCTCACGGAATTTGGAGTGCACAGGGAACTGGCACCATCATGAAGCTCATGTTGCTTGCTGTGAAATGGGGTGATAGTTGGAAGCAAAATGGGATCAAGGGAGGGTTTTTGTAATATCTTGTTTTTTTTTTTAATGGGAGAAATAATAATATATAGTTTAACCCTATACTTTCTTATGTAAGGTCTAAATCAGTTTCTTACAGATGTATAGATCAATGTACATTGTCTCAGTAGTGCTATAAAAATATTTTTCACTTCATGGACCAGGGGGTCTGCAGACCACATTTTGAGATCTGCTGTTTTATAATAAATAAACTATTTGGCTAAACTGTTTAAGGTTACAAGGCAAGCACACAATATAGATTCCACACAGACCTACCTAAAAGTTCTTAATGTTGCAGTTTCTTAAATTAAAAGGATAGGTCCCAAATCTGGCTAACAGAATCATTTGGAAAATATAAGTCTGGAATATTTTGTATTGTGATACAGAAATGAAGGGTAATCATGTAATAATAAATGCAAACAGAAGATGGCAGCCTTCAAAATATTTAGAGAAGATTGGTTGTTTAGGGCATGATCTGGGACGCACAAGGAATCTAGTACATGTAAGATATTTCTAATTGAAAGGAGAAAAAAAAAAAAGCCTGATATTTGCAGCAGGTAAATCCATACCTTCACATTACCAGTTAGATTTTCCCAGTTGCCTAAAAGGCAGTTTAAAGGAAGATACACAGCTGACACAATATTCTGAACTTTAAGAATATAATCTGTTTTACTGGCCTGGTTAACTGATTTACAAAACAGTATTTTATGAGTATGGTCACCTTAAATCCAATCTTTTACTTAACAAAGATATGAAGACCACAAAAATATTTCTCTACTATTTATTTGGCTTTCAGTAAAAGTACAATAAACTTTTTGTGAAATTATTTAGGTCCTTGGTATTCAAACTTTTAACAAAGTCCAAATCGCTTGTAATAGATCCTGTAGTGTAGTCTTATATATGAGAATATAGACATATTCACTTCTGGAGATAAGTAATATGTAAACAGTCAAAGTGGGCTCTGAGACATTAGGCACATGTCTCTAAATAATTTAGAATTGGTATATATGTTTTTCCAAAGTGCTTTTTAATGCCTAAGACACAGAAAGCATGCCATTTTCAATGAATTAAATTTCAAAGCTATTTATGGTTAATTTTTGTAACAGAAAAGAATAATATTTATGATCTTTCTCCCTCCTATTTAGGGACCCTCATTACCAAGCTTACTTTCATAGTTTTTCTTAATTAGCTCTAGAACTCCTAATCTGGCTAAACGGGAAATTATAGAGAACTCATTGAGTTTTGGTTTCTTCTCTGCAAGGCCAGCCTTCTTCCTCTCATATGGCAGGAGACTTTTTTCCCTGTCTCAGAAACCACCACTTGTTTCCACATACCCTTGATTTTTTTTTATTAGATTTGAGTGCATCACTAAACAAAGTTAATAGTTGGGTAGTAAAACAAGAACAACAACTTATCCAGAAAAAGAACTATATTTGAGGAATTATGTGGAAACTACGGCAACATACTGACACGTAAGTACAGATTCACAGTTTGGGGTGGTCTGGCTCTCCAAGATGGAATACAGGATGTGTTAAATATGTTAATAAACGATTTCAATGCCCATTTATCATTTACTAAAAGCAAAAAGATTATTCCTAGTCAAACTAGGCATCTAGATGATGCAATACTAATTTTAAAAATATGAATAATGAATAGGAACTAGTTATTTCTCTTACCTGGCCATTTACATACACTTAGATTTGTCTCATCTTTACAAAAAGTAAAGACAAGACCCTTGATTAATACACTAAGGTGTTTATCTATCAAAAACTATCATAGTTTCTGATAAGCTAAAGCATTACTACATTTATATAGTCTGTGCCACAATCAAAATTATGCAACCTAATTTTGTCATGTCCCTGGAAGTAATAAGATATTTACAATGAACACATTTATTCAACTTCTAAAAAAAATATATTAACAAATTCATAATTTACCTTCCAAGCATGATAGGTACCAGAAGGATCTGTCTGATATAATCTTGGGATACCGTCATCATCAAAACCTACAATTAAGGCAGAAATCCCAAAAGGTCTTCGTCCATTGCTCTGAGTATATTTCTGAAAAATAAAATGTTTTAATAACCATTGATTTTGGGAGGTCACTACAAAGGATAACACTATTACTTATCAAGTAAATTCTAATATTCCTGCCAAAATCATCTACTTTACCAGTTCTTATCTACTTATTTTAGAGCCTCTTCCTGAAACCTAACCAGACTAACCTCAGGTCCCAGGTAAAGTTGTTACTGTGAACTATGCTGTGGAAGCATGTCCTTGATTTATCCAGAAGGACACTGTAGTCGTTACTGTTATCAAGTACTCAGTTCATTATACACTAAGTTATCTCTATTTGAAAACCAAAGAAGACGTTTTTAGTCCCGTGACAAGGAAACTTTGTATCTCTTGGGGAAAAAGAGTACTCTTTCTCTTCAGACAATAGGGCAGTGAAACCAATTGTATTTCTTTCTACTTTAGTGCCAGGAAATTTCCTGGATTTATAGTCAAGGGGTGTGGTATAGTAAATTACTTTCTGTGGCTTTTCTACCCATAAGTCTTTGTAAACTCCAAGGTGGAATTTGCTATGAGCAACTGAGGAGCTCCTGATTGCTGAAGGTATCCACCTGGAGTATTTCTGTTGGGAGTGGCACAAAACAATGTTCTGGGAGGTGCCCACTCTC
>NW_006921617.1:5255077-5258212 GCF_000298275.1 Orycteropus afer afer
TTGGCCTTGCAGTAATAGGCCTTGGGTTACTGCTGTCTTCCTCTTGTGAGATTAGAGGAGGTCAGAACATGTGGCCTCCTTGCCGTTTTTGCAAGGGGGGTAGAATTTACATGCTAAATTTATGAGACTGATGTCCTCAGAACCTGTACAAAGAGGCAATCTGGAGGAAAAGCTCAGGATGAAATTTTGACCAACTTTAGGAACTGTATAGAATTCTGTGCTTTAAAATAGTTTTATACTACTTTTCTTCCAGATTTTGTCTGTGGATTATATCTATTTTTCATTTATCTTTAAATTTTATCATATTATATGTATTTTTATAAACCACTTCAAAATTTTAATGCAAATAGTTGGACTCTGACCATAAATAAACTCTTAAAGAACAGGGCCTATGTCCTAATTCCTTTGTACTTTCTAAGGTTCATATTTCACACCTAGGTTTAAAGTAGGTGCTTTGTAAATATACCATAGAAGAAAGATTCTTTTTATCATTTGCTTAATCAACCATGCTTTCTTATTTTAAATGAAAAAGTAATATATGTACAGGGTTAAATACAAAGGGTTGTAAATGAAAGGCTATCTCTCTTCTACCCCAGAGGCAACTGCCACAGATTTACAGCATATATTTCCAAAAATATTCTATGCATAGCCTTCAATTTCTATAAGAACATTTTAAAAGCACAATTGGGAACACTGTATATACAATGTTCTGTTTCTGTACCTTGCTTGCTGCTGGATGCTTTTTTAATTACTGGGAAAATAAAAGCAAATAAAATAGAAAAGCAGCATAATATAAAAATGCTAGATTTTCTTGTGATGTGAATTAACACAGAAAAAACAAATAGGGCAACTTTGTTATAAACGTATTAGTTAAAACTTTAAAATATCAAATGTAAAAAACCTGACCAGTTACTGTTGAGTGAATTTGGACTCGTGGCAACCCCATATGTTACAGAACAGAACTGCTTTACAGGGTTTTTAGGGCCGTGATCTTTCGGAAGGCAGATCATGGAGAGCTGTCTTCTAAGGCACCTGCAAATGGTTTTGAACTGCCAACCTTGAATGCAAACCATTTGTGCTACCCAGAGACCAAGTTAGAATACATTATCTACATAAATCTCCAAATGGGTAAACGGTAAAATCCATGCCAGAAGTATTCTTTAAATGTATTAAATCCATAATGCAACTCAATGAGGTTGGTGTTGTTGTAATGCTCATTATATAAATGAGAAAATTGAGACAAAAACAGGTACCAACTGTGAAGTAGCAAAGCTAGGATTTCAAAAGAGTAAGCCACACTCTTTTGTGTGTGTGTGTGTGTGTGTGTGTGTGATTTGGGTGAAAGTTTACAGAGCAAATTCATTTTCCACACAGTTCATACACATTTTGTTTCATGCAATCCCCATAAAGTAATAGTTCTCTTTTCACTTCCTCCCTGTGGGTTCCTTTTCCCTATGTCCTTCTTTCCTATCTATTTCTTCCCTCTGCGCTATCTCCCTGTACAAACATTATCCTTCTGATCTCCTAGGAGTGATTGTTTCAAGGAGTGTACCTTCCTGATGTAAATTTTCACCTTATAAACCTGTCTATTGTTTGGCTGGAAGCAGTGGGAGTGAGTTCAAGTGCAGGCCCAAAGGGTGACTAGGGACCATAATGTTGAGGATTTCACCCGTCTCTGGGAGCATAGTGCCTAAAGCATTTGAGTGCTAACCAGAAGACTGCGGTTCAAACCCACCAGCCACTCCTTGGAAGGAAGGCTGGAAGGCTGGGCAATCTACTTCCCTAGTGATACTGCTTCGGAAACCCAAGAAAGGGTTGCTAGGTGTCGGATTCAACTCCACGGCAGTAAGTTTGGTTTATCAGACCAGTAAGCCTAGTCTTTTTTATGATTTTGAGTTTTGTTCCACATTTTTCTCCCACTCTACCCAGGATCTCCTATTATGATCCCTTTCCAAGTGGTTGACAGTGGTAGCCACACACCATCTAGTTCTTCTGATCTCATGGTCATATACGCTGAGGTTCACACATTCCACTAGTTCCTTGGACTAATTACTTCCATGTGTCTTGGGTTTTCTTCATTCTTCTTTGCTCCAGAGGTGGTTGTTGTTGTTGTTATGTGCCGTCGAGTCGGCCCCGACTCATAGCGACCCCTCCTTGGGTTTCCGAGGCAGTATCACTACAGAAGTAGGATTGCTCCAGAGGAGGAGAGACCAATTGTTGCATCTTAGATCACCGACCCCAGTGGCTACTGACCAAAGTAGGATGTAGAACAATGTTTTTGTAAAGTATGTTATGCTAATTGAGCTTGATGTCGCCTGTGACCATGGTCACAAGCCCGGCCCAGTGACTTATTCCCTAAGGGTGTTTGGTCATGGCTTAGTTTATCACAACTCTGATGAATCACACTCTTAACTACTAAAGTACCTGTCAAACGGAAAGATAGTTTTCACTAGGAGAAATGAAAACAGCAAACCAATATGTGGAAACAATTTAACCTCAATGCTAATTATAAATTACAAATTAAAACTGCTAACAGAGTGCTACATTATTTGCACAATAAAAGAGAAATGAAAACTCAGTATTAGTAATTCTTCAGAGATATATTTATACATTGCTTGTTACACAATAAAATCTGGTTCAATATTTTGCAGAAAGCAACTTAGCCACATATAACAAGATTCTTAAAACTGTTTCCTTATTTTTGATCTAGTAATTCCATCCTAAAATGTAAACAACATGATTCAAAAAGAAAAAAGAAAAAGAAAAGCTGTTAAAAAGAGTAATATTGAAGTAGAAAAAAAAGGGGTAAGGAAGTCAAGGAACAACTGAAAAAGAAACTGGATACACCCTAAATAAATTATCAGATGTTGTTGTTGTTGTTATGTGCCATAGAGTCAGCCCCGACTCATAGCGACCTCTCCTTGGGTTTCCGAGGCACTATCTACTTCTGTAGTAATACTGCCTCAGAAACCCAAGGAGGGGTCGCTATGAGTTGGGTCCAACTCGACGGCGCATAACAACAACAACATAACAACAATCACTACAGAAGTAGATTGCCCCATCTTCCTTCTGAGGAGTGGCTGGTGGGTTTGAACCGCCAGCCTTCTGGTTAGCAGTCAAATGCCTTAGGCACTA
>NW_006921617.1:5259007-5261159 GCF_000298275.1 Orycteropus afer afer
GATTGCCCAACCTTCCTTCCAAGGAGTGGCTGGTGGGTTTGAACCACCAGCCTTCTGGTTAGCAGTCAAGTGCTTTAGCCACTATGCATATGAGGCTACTGAAAATAAATCCCATGGCTTGGGTCAGGGGCAGCATAGTCTCCTAAGAGACATCTTTGCTCTTTCACACTTCAAAGAGGTGTTTGGCAGCACATTTGCCCAATGCAATATATCATTTGATTTCTTGACTGTTCTATCCATGGTGTTGGTTGTGGAACCAAATGAAATGAAATCCTTGACAACTTAAATCTTTTCTCCATTTATATATTAGTATTATAATTAGTAAAAATGATAACTATGAAGACTATGCCGACATATATAAAGTACAAATAAAATGCTAATAAGTGAAAAAAAGAATGCTTGCCTACGTTATGACTATACTTAGTGTTTGACTATGTATCGACACAAATATTTAAATATATTTAGATATATAAACCTAATGAGTTGTGTTTAAGTTTGTAGCTGAAAGAATAACGAGCATTTCTTTGGAAAAATTCAAAGTATGTTTCTTTCTACTATATCTCCAGAAATACAACTGCCTTAAAAGATCAGATTTATTGCTCTTCAAAATTTTTAAATTATTCCCAGCACTAATACTGATTCAAATTTCTGGTGATCAAATCAATCTATTCTACCAGAATAAATGTGTGAATATGAAGTTAGTGTGAGAAAGAATAAGAAATTTAGTAGATTAAATAGACTAAGTGGTTGAGTTGGTTGTAGTATTTCCACAATAGTACCTATAATAATAGAAAAGGAGAAAACATGAAGAAATATACTACAATATTAGCTTACCTGCTTTAGAGTTGCTATGAAGCGAGTTATGTATTCCACAGTGACTGGGTCCTCCACTGTCAGCTTATGACTCTGGCACTCCACACGGGCTCTGTTTATTACTACTCTAGCATCAGCAGTTAGTCCTATAAAAGTATTCAGTATATTATAAAAAAAAAGAATGACTTTTTTCTTTGTCAGAAGTTATCAGGAAATCTTTTTTATAACATTCTTTGTTTTTCTCCATACATACTGATTAAAAAACTTGGCAAATAAAAAGCATCATTTGTCCTACATACTGATTTATTTATTTCAAGAGTTAATGTGATGCATTCTTCTTTGCTTTCTAAGGAGCTCTAGCGGTGTGTAGTTAAGGCATTTGGCTGCTAACCAAAAGGTCAGTGGTTCAGATGAGGCTGTCTACATAAAGATTTACAGTCTTGGAATCATAGGGCAGTTCCAGTTCTACTCTGTCTTGTAGGGTCATTATGAGTCAGAATCAACTTGATGACAATGGATTTAGCTTTTTGGTTTAATTTGCTTTTTTTTTTTTTTTTTTAAAAAGGTTTTAAAGAAGAATGACTTCAAGACAAATGTTAAGAAAACGCTTTCTCAAAGATCAAACCAGTTTAATTCACAGTAGCTGAGCTAGTCATTCCAAATCCCAACCACACCTATTTATTGTAATGTAAAATTTCCACTATTAAGTGGAATTCCACATGCTATATTTAAACATATAGCACGGTTTTTCAAATTCCTCACTTTTTCATAAGGGTTGTTTTCCAAATATTAAAATCACAATATAAAAACAACAAAAAAAAGTATTTTTCCAAAATTGAACTGTATTTTTTTTCTTCTGATATGTGTTGTTGTTGTTAAGTGCCGTCAAGTCATCTCCAACTCATAGCAACACAATGCACAGCAGAACGAAACACTGCCCGGTCCTGTACCAGCTCCACGATCCTTCCTATACCTGAGTCCATCATTGTAGCCACTGCGTAAATCCATTTTATTGAGGGCCTTCCCCTCTTTTGTTGACCCGCCACTTTACCAAGCATGATATCCTTTTCCAGGGAATGGTTCCTGATATGTGCTCACTATAAAATATTCAAAAATTAAAGAGGAAATAAGAGCTACTATATAATTTTACAATTTATAAACTGGATATTATACATGTTCTTCTCTAACCTACCTTTTTTTTTTTTTAATTTTACTGAAATATAATTTATGTACAGGATCTCTGGTAGCGTAGTGCCTAAGGCACTTGACTGCTAACCAGAAGGCTGGCAGTTCAAACCTACCAGCCACTCCTCAGAAGGAAGATGGGGCAATCTACTTC
>NW_006921617.1:5261526-5279526 GCF_000298275.1 Orycteropus afer afer
TAGGTTGTTTCCATCTTTTTGCTATTGTAAATAGTGCTGCGATGAACATGGGTGTGCATGTATCTGTTCCTGTCCTGGCTCTTACTTCTTTAGGATATATAGCTAGTAATAGATTTCTGGGTCAAATGGTATTTCTAATTCCAGCATTTTAAGGCATTGCCATATTGCTTTCCACAGTGGTTGCATCATTTTACAGTCCTATCAGCAGTGTATGAGAGTTTCAATCTCTATACATCCTCACCAGCATTTGTTATATTCTGTCTTGTTGAATGCTGCCATTAGTGCTGGGGTGAGATGGTATCTCGTTGTTTTGATTTGCATCTCTCTGATGGCTAATGATCGTGAGCATTTCTTCATGTATTTGCTGGCTGCCTAAATATCCTCCTTGGTGAAGTGTCTATTCACATCTGCTGCACATTTTTAAATTGGATTGTTGATTTTTTTGTTGCTGAGGTGTTGGAGTTTTCTATAAATTTTAGAGATAAGCCCCTTGTCAGATATGCTGTTGCTGACTATTTTTTCCCAATTTGTAGGTTCTCTTTTTACTCTTTTGACAGTGTAATTATCGACAAGTATGAATTTGTTGCTGTCATTTTGTTATGTGCTTTTTCGTGGTGTTGCTGATTTCTTAGTTCCATATAATTTTCTACGGTGAGCTCATTTTGTTTATGAATTGTATTATCACTTCCTTCATCACTATTGTTTTAGTATTTGCTAAATATTTGTGCTGGTCCTCTTTTATTTTGATGTGAAGGCTTATCATTTTTCTTTGAGGTTACCCTGTGATTTATAACTTTCTTCCCAAGTTTAGAACAGTCCTTTCTATCTTGGAGTTGTCCTGACTTCCCTACCATTTAGAAGTGCTGTTACCACACAATTTTTCCCTGTTTTTGGTTTGTTGTTTTCATTTATCAATTGATGTCTCTGGTTCTCTGCTTACAATCTGTAGACTTATTTACTTTGGATACTTCTATAACTGGGTTGGTTTCTGGGTTATGTCATCATGTGTGTTAATGGTCAGTTATTTGCTGTTGTTGGTTCTCTATCCAAAGGACTCCCTTTAGCATCTCTTGTAAGGTCTAACCTACCATTTTAAACAAATTATTACCAGTACTCTTCCACCTTTATTTAAATGCCACTAAATAAGAATGATAATGATAGTATGGTGGTAGTAATGAAAGGAGCGGTAAAAGTGTTATGTGCCGTTGAGTCGGCATGCAATAGTATTTGTTAAACACTCACCATGTGCCACACACTGTTTTAAACGCATCACATGCATTAACTCACCTGATTCTTATAAAGGAGCCCTGGTAGCGTAGTGCCTAAGGCACTTGACTGCTAACCAGAAGCCTGGCAGTTCAAACCCACCAGCCACTCCTTGGAAGGAAGGTTGGGCAATGTACTTCTGTAATAATACCACCTTGGAAACCCAAGGAGGGGTCATTATGAGTCGGGTCCAATTTGACGGCACATAACAACAACAACAATTCTTATAAGGAATCAATAAGGTAGGTATCATCATTAACCTTATGTTACAGATGAATAAATAGATGGAAGGAACAGTTTACTACCTTTTCCACAATCGAGGGTTTAATAGACAATGGAGTCTGACTTAGAACTGAGTTGGTATGTTTCTACAGC
Source organism: Orycteropus afer afer (assembly GCF_000298275.1). Taxonomy (NCBI): domain Eukaryota; kingdom Metazoa; phylum Chordata; class Mammalia; order Tubulidentata; family Orycteropodidae; genus Orycteropus; species Orycteropus afer. The sequence goes on from NW_006921617.1 coordinate 5,263,168, forward strand.
TTCTGCTTTTAAACCACTGCATTGATATACTCTGATTTATTGTGGTAATTCCCCAATAACACTCTTTTAAGTATTTTCTAATATCTAAAACTAATTAGTATGTGGTGGGGAATATTAGAAAATGTTTAATTTATTTTGCTAAAAGCAATGTATGTATTAAAAAATATTTACATTAAAGTCAGAAAGGTATGTGTACCAGAAGTTAAAACATCCCATGCTGTTTATATTTGGATGATCTCTTTTTAAAGATATATAGAATAAAGCTATATTTTGCTCAGTAAAATTTTAACCTTCAATATAAAAATTATGGTTTAAAAACAATGACAATTATAAAATGAGCAAAACACAGGAATTGGTATGTCTTATTTGCTAGAGATGGCAAATAAGTACATGAAAAGATGTTCAACATCATTAGCCATAGTTGTTGTCATCAAATTGATTTCAACTCACAGTAGTAACCCAGTGTGACAGTAGAACTTGCCCCACAGGGTTTTCTTAGCTCAAATCTTTATGAAAGCAGATTGACCTGTCTTTCTCCTGCAGAACCAGTGGGTGGGTTCAACCTGCAGACCATTTGGGTAGTAGCCGAGCGCTTAACCAGTGCACCACCAGGGCTTCTTCATTAGCCATTAGGAAAATGCAAATTAAACCCACAATGAAAAAATATCACTACACACCTGTAAGAATACCTAAAATGAAAAATTAGTAATAATATCTAATGTTTGCAAAGATGCAGAGAAACATTGCTAGCAGAAATGTAAAATAGCACACAGCCATTTTGAAAAAACAATTTGGCAGTTTCCTTTTTGTTTGTTTTTGAGCAAGTCTTTTTTTTCTTTTCTTCTTTTTTTAAATTGTGATTTGGGTGAAAGTTTACAGAGCAAATTCACTTTCCATACAGCAGCTCATATATACTTTGTCTCATGACATTGACTACAATTTACCACAAGGCAACAGCTCCCCTCCTACTTCCTCCCAATAGTTACCTCTTCCCTGTGTCCTACCTCCATGTACTCCTGCCCCCTGAGCTGTCTCCCTGTGCATACACAGCCCCTCTATTCTTTCATGATTGTTCTCTCCAAGGAGTATATCTACCTAATGTAAATGTTCAGCTCATATGCCTGTCTTTTGTTTGGCTGGAAACCACAGGTGTGGGTTCAATTCTAGACCTGAAGGTCAGCTAGGGGCCACAGTCTCAGTGGTTCCACCAGGCTCTATCAGACCAGCAAACGTGGTTCCCCCCCCTTTTTTTTCCCCAAATGATTCTGGTTTGTTCCACATTGTTTTCCCTCTCTATCCAGGATATGTCCTACGTAGATCCCCCTCTGAGTGGTTGACAGTGGTAGCCAGGCACCGTCTAATTCTTCTGGTCTCATAGTCGTATAGGCTGAGGATAGCATGATGTACCAATTGCTTGGACTAATCATTTCCATGAATCTTTGTTTTCTTCATTTTTCTTTGCTCCAGATGAGGAAAGACCCATTGTTGCATCTAGATGGCCGCTTGCAAAGTTTTAAGATCCCAGTCGCTACTCGCCAAAGTAGGATGTGGAACAATGTTTTGTGTAGTATGGTACGCCAATTGAGCTTGATGTCCCCTGAGACTATGTCCCAAGAATTTGGCAGTTTCTTATGAAACAAAGCATGCATCTACTATATGGCCCAGCAACTGTGCTCTTGGGTATAGCAAAGGTATCAAAACCTATATTCGCACAAAAACTTGTACATGAACATTTACAGCAGTTTTATTTCTAATAGCTAAAAACTGGGAACAACCCAAATGTCTTCAACAGATACTGCTAACAAACTGTGGTACATTCATATCATAGAACACTACCTTAAGGGGGTGGTTGATTAAAAAAGACAATCTGAAAAGGTTACATACTGTGTGATTCCATTCATATAACATTCTCAAATGACAAAATTATAGAGATGTGGGTGTGACTAAAAAGGAATAGCACATGGTAGATTTGTGGTGATAGAACAGTTCCATGTTTTGATTGTGGTGATGGCTATATAAATTGGCACACTTGATATAATAAAGTATAATAACACACACACACATACACAAGTAATGTGAAATTGATGATATTTGAGTAAGCTTTGTGGATTGTATCAGTTTCCTGATTTTGAAAAATGTTATCATTGCAGGGAAACTGAGTGAAGGGTACAAGGACCTCCCCATATTTTTTTGTAACTTCCTGTGAATTCATAATTATTTTTAAATAAAAAATTTAAAAAGAAAACAACTACCTAAAGTTACAAGTATGGAAATTATATATCTATATCTATAGCTATCTATATATATATATATATAATTGTTGTCATTGTGAGTTGCCATCAAGTCAATTCTGTCTCATGACAACCCCATGTGTGCAGAGTAGAACTGCTCTATGGGCTTTTCAAAGCTATGGACTTTTAGAAGCAGATCATCAGCGTACTTTCTGAGGCACCTCTGGGTGGATTTGAACTGCCAACCTTTCAGCTGGTAGTCAGTGCTTAACCATTTATGCCACCCAAGGATTCCTTGATTTAAACACTTACTGCACTTGGCTGCTAACCAAAAGGTTGGAGGTTTGAGTCTATCCAGAAGTACCTTGGAAGAAAGGCCTGTCAATCTACTTTTGAAAAGTCAGCCACTGAAAACCCTATGGACCACAGTTCTACTTGGACACGTATGGAGCCACCATGAGTTGTCATGGACTCCACAGCAAATAGTGGTGTGTATTTATATATATATGTATATATATATATATCTAGGAGCTCTAGTAGCATAATGCCTAAGGCACTTGACTGCTGCTAACCAGAAGGCTGACAGTTCAAACCCACCAGCCACTGCTCAGAAGGAAGATGGGGCAATCTTCTTCTGTAGTGATACTGCCTCGGAAACCCAAGGAGGGGTTGCTATGAGTCGGGTCTGACTTGACAGCACATAACAACAACAACAACATATATATATCTACACATATGTTGTTGTGAGCTGTCATTGGGTTGACTACAACTCATGACAACCCCATACGTGTAGAGTAGATTGGCTCCATAGGGTTTTCAAGGCTGTAACTTATTGGAAGTAGACTGCCAGACCTTTCTTATGAAGCATCTCTGAGTGGGTTCAAACTACCAACCTTTCATTTAGTAGAGCACTTAATCATTTTTACCACAAACTAACTCTCTCTCTCTCTCTCTTCATATATATATATATATGAAATCCTGGTTTACAGTGAGAGAAGGCAGTACTTCAGATGACCCAAATGGCTATTACTCCACAGCCCCTACCTCCAGCATCTCTGGGCTTCAGAACAAACCACTGTACCTCCCGCTCTGAAGCCTAATGCTTTGCGTAAACAAGCAGCAGGGCTAAAGAGATATAATTCCATGCTGGCATCCTCACGTTTGACTACCCTCCCAGCAATCAGGTGAGAAAACTTGTATTGCACTCTACGGTGATGTACACAATTCCTGGAATATAAAACTGGGCGAGGGAAGATCCTCAGGGTACTTTGTCCACAGTGCAAAGAGAAGGGGCACCAGTGGAAGTTTTCCATCCTGGCCAGACAGCTTTTGAGCCAGGGAAGATAGCTGGTGATAGAAATTTTCCTATTGTACACTGTCTACTGTCTATGAGTAATTGAAATGGCTTTCACTTTTGCCAAGATCATATTTGTGTCTCCTGTGTTTGACATGATTAAGATAAATGGATATAATACCCATGGAGTAGTTTATATCATTAGGTGAAATTCTTATCCTAGTATTCTGTTGCATTCTGGAGATCTGGAGAAAGCCTTTAAGGCAAGCTGTATGTGCAACACATACAGAATTGTGATTTTCCTTAAAAGATGGGATATTTTGATTGTTTTTAATAAGAAATGATGTACTATCCACATGCTATAGTGGGGCCAATTGTGCTGTCCTATGACATTAAATTACTGTGCATCTTTATTGTATGTCCTTCCAAACCAAAACCAAAGACACTGTCCTCTAGTTGATTCTTACTCAAGCGAACCCCACTGGGTTTCTGAGGTGATAAATCTTTATAGAAGTAGACTGTCCAGTCTTCCTTCCGCAGAGTGGCTGGTGGGTTTGAACTGCCAACCTTCTGGTCAGTAGTCAAATGCCTTTGGCACTGCACCACCAGAGCTCCATATTTATGTCTGTAAGTACCTGCAAAAGCCATGCAAACGTGGTCATCAAGGGCACAAATTTTTCTCACAGTTCTTTCATCCTGAAGCTTGGCAACAGATTTTTTTTCTACTCCAAGCACGACTATATCGGTACCTCGAATTCCGACCTGTGAAGTCATTAAAAAACATAATTAGCTGTCAATTTTAACATTAAAATCAACATATGACTTAGGGGAAAAGTCTTTTCCTTAAATATACAATAAAAGTAAGAAAAGTAGACTTCTAGGAAAATAGCTCTACAGGTACAGGCTCATTGAAAGTCTACCACCAAAACTCAAAACAAAGAAGACAAATAGGTAGAAATTACAAAGAATATACCATCAATGCTAAAACCACGTGAGTGTCCAAGTCTTATACAACATACCCAGAGAAGCGCTACCTAAATATAAAGCAATTTGAACCAAAATGAAAGATCAAAGGATCCATGTGGATTTCTTATACAGTGGGCAAGTTACATAAAAGTTAAATAGATAAAATTCTACAAAACCTCTCCCATGTATCCCACGACTTGCTGGGATAGGGATTGGGGGTCATAAGCAGCCAAGAAAAAGTCTGTTACTAGAAGGACAGGATAGCAGTAATCTAGATAATGAATGACAAAGCCACATCCAAACCTCCCAAGGTTTCTTATTCCCTTAGGATCAAGGATATTCTCACTAACATGGTTTAAAAGTATCCCATGACCTGGTCCCTGATTCTAGTTTCATCTCTTTCAATTTTTCCATTGCTTCAGCGATCCTGAGTGCTGTCTGGCTCACAGAACACAGAACATACCTGTCTTTTGCTACTTGGTGTTCCCACATGCTTTTCCCTTTGTCTATAATATTCTGTATTCTGTCCTCTTCTGCCTCTCCACCTGTCTTTCATCTTTCATGCCTCTGCTTAAATATTACCATCTCAGGAAGACCTCTCTAGCCCTGTTATTGTTGTTGGGTGCCATTCAGTCAATTTCAACTCACAGGATCCCATGTGACAGAACAGAACTGCCTTATAGGGTTTTCTAAACCGTAATCTTTACAGGAGCAGATAATCAACTCTCTCTCCTTTAGAACCACTAGGTGGGTTCCAGTGCCAACCGTTTGGTTAGCAATCAAGCTCTTATCCATTGCACCAGGAGGACTTCTTTCCCTAACCCTAGGAATAATATTCCTTATTATAATATTCATTAAGACTTTATCACAACTATATACTTAATCATCCAAGTTTCATGATAGATAGTAAACTCTTTGAGAACAAGGATTGTGTCTATCTTATTCATAATGAAATTCTATAGCCCAGCGCCATGTTTGGCATATGTAAGTCTTCAACATAAAGGTCTTAAAATAATAATCAGTGAAAGAATCATGGAAAGAAATAGAGAAAACAAATGAATAGTTAATAGCAATGTTGTTGTTGTTGTTATGTGCCATCAAGTCAAACCCGACTCATAGCGACCCCTCCTTGGGTTTCTGAATGGCTACTATTTACTAAGTACTTTCTGTGACCTAGACACTATGGAAGATGCTTAACATATACACCTACTCTTTACTTTTCAACTACCTCATTATCTGACATTTTACATTGAAAACCATAGTAAAAATCTACTATTTGACTATCTTGTGCATTAATCACATATGTTTGGCAGTAACGAATGCCAAGGTGCAAGGTGAGAGTAACACTGGCTGTGATGTGTCAGCTTGGCTGAGCCATGATTCTCAATGGTTTGGTAGTTATGTAATGATGTGATCTGGCAGTTACATAACATGTAATCATCCTCTATTTTGTGATCTGATGTGGTCATTCTCCATTTTGACATATGCTGATTTTTACATAACGATTTGGTCTTTGGAAGCTAACCATGTCAACAAGTGAAGAGTGGGTGTAATATTCACCTAATGTGACTCTCACATCAATTCTATGAGGCAGATGCGTATTTTACCATCAGAGAAACTGAAGCTTAGAAAAGTTAATTGCCTTAAGTGATATACATCTGGGTTAGAGTAATAGCTAACTATATATAGATATTTATTGTACAACTTGCATGGTACAATGCAAAGAACAGAGGCTTTGAAAGAAAAATTTAAGTATGAATATGAGCTCCATCACTTTCTAGCTGGGTATCTTCAGCAATTTATGAAAACAGTCTGAATCATAATTTCCACATATATATTTTTTTTTTAAAAAAAGGGGGGGATTAAATATTGTCCTTAAAATTAGATAATGTACATACAGTAACTGGTACAAAGTATGTGTTAGTTAAATGTTTACTTCCTACTCCCTCCTCTGTACATTGTGTGATAGAGCTACAAATAGGAATGAGACCATCAATATCTTCAAAGATATCTTAGACTATGCACTTGATGTGAGAAGACTGTTAAATATGTATGAAATGGAAGAGAATACAAGGCCAAATAGTAAATATAGCACAATACTCTGTGATACAGATTATAAACTGAGACTAAGAAAAAGATTTGCAATTGACTGGAGTGGATCAAAGATGGCTTGTGGAGGAGGAGAAATGTGAGTAAAAAGTAGAGAAGCAGAAAGAAAGATTTTTCCTCTCCCCAGGCTACAAGGGCAAAGGCATATACCCCTGTGGAATGTTCATAAAACCTGGGAGCTGCTTCCTTAATTAAGGAGGGTAGATTAGGATTACAGAAGGATTTGCTGGCCAGAGAATGGAACTGAGATTTGATAAGGTAGGAAATATAGAGCCAATAACAATTTCGGGTCAGGGAAAGGACAAAATGAAGGAATGATTATAAATCTTTAACTTTTTCATGGGAATATTTTTCCCCCAAAGAAGAAAGGTTATTGCCTCTCAAAATGTTATTCAAACATATTTTTCATTCATAGAAAAGGGAACTAAAGCAAAAATAAAACAGGCCTCCTGCTTCACTTCATCCTGTCAGATAACCATCAAGAAGGAAGAAGAATCGAAGGCCTCTAATTGTGGCTCATATAACTTTTATATTACTAAATAATACTGCATACTGGTTGAAACTGGTCAACCTTGGCTTATCTATAACTCATCATTTCAACCGTCATTTATAGATAGAATATTTTGTGCCATATTTTAACAAACAAGTGCCATTATAAACTTTATACTATGTAAAAGGTCAGAGCACCCTCAAGGAAACACAATGAATAACTCCATACAAAGATGCAAATTATAATTTCAGAATCCTTTGACAAAACTGTCTCATCCTTCCAATGTATCTTTATAAATGCCCACTATAGGTATTTTTATATCCTTACCCTTTTACAGCTCATTACAAAGGAACTATCAATCAGTTCTATAGCATTCTTAAAACATTTTAAATGAGCCAATGTGGTTTCTTATTACACCCCAGTCTTCTCCCATTATTCCCTTTATTTAGGGCTCTAAAACTTGGGCATTATTTGCTAACCATATGCTACATGCCATACTGGGGATTATATAACTTTTTTTGTTTTTATCAAAACGGTACCCTTTTGGTTTCAGCTACATGAGGCTTTTCTTAAATTTGTAATTCTAAAAAAAATTACTTATAAAACAGAAGCAAAACTAGTGGGCCCAATTAAGTAGAAAAATACTTTTAAAAATGGTAAGATTCTTTGTAGTGTTTTTTTTTTTTTTTTTTTTTACCACTTTACATTTGATAGATACATAATAAAAGTGAATTATTTCCTTCCAAAACTAAGTTCTGTGCAAGGTGAGAAAAAAATACAAATGCTGCTACACTTAGAAATGCACTGTTTATTCTAACAGCTAAAGTCTCAATTTCCAAAATATGCAAAAACATGTTTATGATATTTGTGAGATTAAAAAAAAAAATCAGATCCTTAGAATTCATATGCTAGGACTTGGAAGATTCAGGACAATAGATCTTTGGTCACTAGGGCACTTTTGTCCTTTCTAGTTTTTATAAATCAGTAGGATTACTGAACACAGTTAAAATTTGGCAGCAGTATTACTACTACCATGAGTATACTACCAAAAGTTTCAGAAATGTGGATGCATAACTTTAAGGTAATGTAAGGAACTCCCCAAATTATCTGAAAGCTAACAAACAAAATAAAGGAGTAAAGCAGTAGAGATTCTTGGGGTTCCTAGCCTCTAAAAGCCTGTCAAATATTTGCGTACCAATGTTAGGACAATTATTTTTAATGGATGTAAGAGTGTGGTACGTGGACTAGCAATTTTTTTTAATCATTTCCCAGTCAACAAGGATTTATTGTGAAATTGGTTTAGTTCACATTTCCAGGCTGCTGTTCTGTGCGGTTGAGTTGATTCTGACTCAGCAACACTACAAGGCAGTGTAGAATAGGGTTTCCTAAACTGTAATCCTCATGGGAGCAGATCATCAGGTCTTTCCTTCCACGGAGCAACTGGTGGGATAGAACCCCCGACCATATGGTTAGCAGCCAAACCCTTAACCACTGCACCACCAGGTCTTCTTCTGTCTCACGGACAGGCAAGTCCAATTTAAAATTTATCGTCATTATTATATAATAGCTTTCAACCAGAGGGACTGTTGACTCTGGGTTGACTTTTTCACAGGTCTGTGGCTTCCCAAGGAAGTGGGCCATCTATACTCAGGTAGGCTGTAAGAGGCTGGAAGAAATCTTTTCCTTACTGTCAAAGGTTTAATATCTCATTTAGAGCCAAATACTACACACAGTTTTGCCTCTGTCCAAAACAAAAAACCGACTCGTGACCCCCAATAGGTTTTCCAGGCGGTAAATCTTTACGGAAGTAGATTGTCCCATCTTCCTTCCATGGAGTGGCTGGTGGGTTTGAACCACCAACCTTCTGGTTAGCAGTCAAATGCCTTAAGCACTGTATGACCAGAGCTCCTTTTTCTTTTTGCCTGTGGGCATCATTAAACAAAGTAAGCTGGACAACAGACACCCAATTAAATCAACCAACCTCCATCCTATTGCAGTGGTTTTGCTCTGCCACTTCCAACCCAAATCTCAGAAACTGTGCCTCCCACAACAAAAACCAAACCAAACTCACTGCCATCGAATGGATTCACACTCAGCGATCCCCGCTGGGTTTCCAAGGCAGTAAATCCTTATGAAGTAGATTGCCCAGTCGTCCTTTGGCGGAGTGGCTGCTGGGTTTGAACCGCCAACCTTCTGGTTAGCAGCCAAATGCCTTAGGCACTATGTTACCAGAGCTCCTTAGGAGGAAGCAATTTTCACAAGTCCAGTGAAAATTTCCTGCCCCCTGAGCTGTATGAAGTGGGCTGAGGATACAAGGCAAAGGGGAGGCCTGACGGGAGGCAAAGAAGAGGTTTACACGTGGTGCACTCACCGCCGTGGATCCTTTCTTCACTGCTTCCTGGGCATATTCCACTTGAAAAAGGTGTCCATCTGGAGAAAAAACAGTGATGGCCCTGTCATACCGAGAGGCCATTGCGCTGGACTAGAGCAAGTAAAAAAAAAAAAAAAAACGTGTCTAAGGCTGGTGAGGGAGCCGCTCCCGCTGCCACGTGCTGCCTCCCAGAAGTCCCTGCGCCAGCCTGGAAGGAGTAGTACTGCCTACAGTTGCCGCCAGGAAGTCCCTACCCAGGCTCGTTAAGCCTGGAGGTCCTCAGAACCACTTCAAGTTGCTGCCTGGATTCCCTAGCATCCGCCTGCCTGCCTGCCTGCACGCTCCTGGTGGCGCTAGAGTATTGGCCGAGCTCCTCCCGCATCTTTGGTGCATGGCACATAGCTTCCAGTTTCCCTACTAGGGTGTTGACCTAGGGGTGGTATCAAATCACTCCACTTATAAAAATGACGTCAAAGATGAGGGCTTAAAAATGAGGCCTTCAGACAAGATAATTTTTTTAAAAATTGTACTCCTGTTAGATAAGCAGTAGTAACTTAAATTTCAACCCCTTAAGATTTCAAATTGTAATTTTCCAACTCTTAGTTTCTCTTCTGCAGGTTATTGTCATTTTGGCCCAAAGAAAGAAGCGATAGTTTTTCAAAATAGTATTACTTCTTCCATTTTCTGCCTTCTGAACAAAATAGCGCAGAGAAGCAGACAGTTCATCAAACTAATGTTAATGGCAGGATTTTCAATTATTTGAAGAAATTTTTATGAAAGTATGCTACATAAAAGATGTCTATAAATATAACAGAAAGTCTGTATATTCTGTCATATTCATATCTGAGACACCTCTATGCCCCTTTGTCCCTATTAAGGAAGTGAGAATATAAGAAAACATACGACAAAGAGTTGTTTTCAGGTTTAAATGTGTTGGTGGTGGTGTTGTTGTTATGTGCCATCGAGTCAGCCCCGACTCATAGCGACTCCTCCTTGGGTTTCCGAGGCAGTATCACTAAGGAAGTAGGACTGCCCAACCTTCCTTCTGAGGAGGGGCTGGTGGGTTTGAACCGCCAGCCTTCTGGTTAGCAGTCAAGTGCTTTAGCCACTATGTGTTGGTAGGCATAAATAACTTAAAATGCTGTCTGGTGTGTACTAATAGCTGGATAAGTTAACTGTTATTGTTACTTCCCATGTATTATTTAATATATAAAGCTTTCCATTGAAGAGGATATTAACCTTGGTAAATCATTCTTAAAAAATAACTACCTACAAAAGAGGAAAGGTTGATTTCCTCAATTCTAAATACTTAATTCAGAAGTTTAGTTAACTACTGAAAGTAGTTTCTGTTTATCCCCCACTCATTCTTTTTATTTAATGTTAGCAATTATTGAAAAGTTTGGTTCTGGTGATAAAAATAAAGAAATAAAGCAATAATTCCAAACAGAAACAATTCACTCAAGCTTATTTTACAACATTCTGATAAACCAACATTTTCCACAAACTGTTCTTTGAAAAGTGTTTTAATGTTCTTGCTAAATAAACATCATTTTTCTTCCTTTTTAATTTGAAATAATTAGAATAATTGGAAATTGAAAAAGTACTACAGCGAGGTCCTGTACCCTTCATCCAGCTTCCTCAATGGTAACACCTTAAATCACTAACTATAGTGCAATAACAAAACCAGGAAACTGACATTGGTTCAATCATCAGTGCTTATTACAGATTTCACTTATTTTACGTGCACTCATTTTTAAGTTCTTCAGGTTGTCTTCATTTTCTGCAAGCATGGTTGATAATCGTCTTTTTCCAATCTTGATGCCACATTCTTCTTGATATAGTCTAGTTTATTGGATAATAATCTAGCATATAGATTGAATAATTAAAGTGAAGTATACAACCCTGCTGCATACCTTTTTCTTCTGTTCAGAAGACTGCCTCTTGATCCATGTACAAGTTTCTCATGAGCAAAATTAAATGTTTTGGAATTCCAATTTTTTTTCATCATATTTTCCATAATTTGTTATAACCCACAGAGTTGAATGCATTTGCACAGTCAATAAAACACTGGTAAATAGCATTTTGGTATTCTCTATAGTCTTAATCCACCACTCATCTGTCAGCTTGTCAGACTGTGGTGGCTTGTATGTTGCAGTGAGGCTGGAAGCTATGCCACTAGTATTTTAAGTACTAGCAGGGTCACTCATGGCGGACAGGTTTCAGTGGAGCTTCTAGACTAAGACAGACTGGGAATAAGGATGGGTCCATTCACTTCTAAAGAAATTGGCCACTGAAAACCTTACGAATAGGAGTGAAACACTGTCTCATATAATACTAGAAAACTTCATGAATAGCAGTAAAACATTATCTGACATATTGTTGGAAGATGAGCCCCTCAGATTAGAAGGCACTTAAAATATGGCTGGGGAACAGCTGCCTCCTCAAAGTAGAGTTGCCCTTAATGACATGGATGTAGTAGAGCTTTCAGGACCTTCATTTTCTGATAGGACACAACTCAAAAACAGCTGCAAACATTCATTAATAATCAGAACATGGAATGTACTGAATCTAGGAAAATTGGAAATTGTCAAAAATGAAATAGAACACATAAAGATCGATATCCTAGGTATGAATGAGCTGAAATGTACAGTTACTGGCCATCCTGAAACAGACAATCATAGGGTCTACTATGCTGAGAATGACAAATTGAAGAGGAATGGCATGGCGTTCATCATGACAAGAAATGTTTCAAGACCTATCCTGAAATACAATGCTGTCAATGATAGGATAATATCCACACACTTACAAAGAAGACCAGTTACTACTACTATTATTCAAATTTATGCACCAATCACTAAAGTCAAAGATGAAATATTGAAGATTTTTACCAAGCTCTGCAGTCTGAAATTGACCAAATATGCAATCAAGATATCTTGGTTGTTACTGGTGATTGGAATGTTAAAGTTGGAAACAAGGAAAGAGCATCAGTAGTTGGAAAATATGGCCTTGGTGATAGAAAGGGAGCTCTGGTGGCATAATGCCTTTGGCATTTGACTGCTATCCAAAAGGCTAGCATTTCAAACCCACCAGCCACTCCTTGGAAGGAAGATTGGGCAATCTACTTCCGTAGTGATACCACCTTGGAAACCCAAGGAGGGGTCGCTATGAGTTGGATCTGACTCAACGGCAGTGAGTTTGGTAATAGAAATTACACCAGTGGTTGCATGATAGAATTTTGCAAGACCAAGAACTTCTTCATTGCAAATACCTTTTTTCAATAACATAAATCGCAGCTGTACATGTGGATCTCAAAAGATGCAATACACAGAAATCAGATCGCATACATCTGTGGAAAGAAGCAAATGAGAAGCTCAATATCATCAGTCAGAACAAGGCCAGGAGTTGACTGTGGGACAGAACATCAGTTGATCATATACAAGTTCAAGTTGAAGCTGAAGGAAATTAAAACAAGTCCACAAAAGCCAAAATATGACCTTAATTATATTCAATAAAAATTTAGAGACCTTCTGAAAAATAGAGATTTGATGCATTGATCACCAATGAACAAAGATCAGATGAGTTGTGGGATGACATCAAGAACATCATACATGAAGAAAGAAAAGGTCATTAAAAAGAGAGAAAAGACCAAAATGGATGTCTGAAGGGACTTTGAAACTTGCTCCTGAAGCAAATGGAAGAAATGATGAAATAAAAGAGCTGAACAGAAGATTTCAAGCAGCACCTTGAGAAGACAAAAATAAAGTATTACAATGAAATGTGCAAAGACTTGGAGTAAGAAGACAAAAAGGGAAGTACATGCACAACATTTTTCAAGTTGAAAGAACTGAAGAAAAAATTCAAGTCTCAGGTTGCAATATTGAAGCATTCTATGGGCAAAATATTGAACAATGCAGGAAATATTGAAAGAAAATGGAAGGAATACACAGAGTTATTGTACCCCCCCCCCAAAAAAAATAGTCAATGTTCAACTATTTCAGGAGGTGGCATATGATTAAGAACCAATGGTATCAAAGGAAAAAGTCCAGGGTGCAATGAAGAAATTGTCAAAAACAAAACTCCAGGAATTGATAGAATACCCATTGAGATGTTTTAACAAATGGATGCAGTGCTGGAGGCACTTACTTGTTTATGCCAAGAAATTTGGAAGATAGCTACCTGGGCAACTGAGTGAAGAGATCAACATTTGTGCCCATTCCAAAGAAAGGTGATCCAACAGAATGTGGAAATTATCAAACAATATCTTTAATATCACACCCAAGTAAAAGTTTGCTGAAGATAATTCAAAAGTGATTTGCAGCAGTATATTGACAGGGAAATTCCAGAAATTCAAGCTGAATTCAGAGGAGGGTGTGGAAAAAGGGATATCATTGTTGATGTCAGATGGATCTTGGCTGAAAGCAAAGATACCAGAAAGATGTTTACCTGTGTTTTATTGACTATGCAAAGGTATCTGACCGTGTGGATCATAACAAATTATGGATAACATTGCAAAAATGGGAATTCCAGAACACTTAATTATGCTCACAAGCAATTTGTACATAGGCCAGGAGGCTGCAGCCTGAGGCTGCTGTTCAAACAGAACAAGAGGATACTGCATGGTAAAAATCAGGAAGGGTGTGTGTCAGGGTTGTATCATTTCATCATACTTACTCAGTCTGTATGCTTAGCAAATTATCCAAGAAACTGGACTGTATGAAAAATGTGGCATCAGGATTGGAGGAAGACTTATTAAGAACCTGTGATATGCAGATGATACAATATTGCTTTCTGAAAGTAAAGAAGACTCAAAGCACTTAGTGATGATGATCAAAGACTATACTTCAGTATAGATTATACCTCAACATTAAGAAGACAAAAATCCTTACAACTGGACCATAAGCAACATTATGATAAATGGAGAAAAGACTGAAGTTGTTAGGGATTTCATTTTACTTGGATCCACAATCAATACCCATGGAAGCAGCAGTCAATGAATCAGACATTTTATTGCACTGGGAAAATTTGCTTCAAAAGACCTCTTTAAAGTCTTAAGGAGCAAAGATGTCACTTTGAAGACTATCGTGCACTTGACCCAAGCCATGGTATTTTCAATAGCCTCATATGCATGTGAAAGCTGGACAATGAGTAAGGAAGAGTTGATGCTTTTGACTTGTGGTGTTGGTGAAGAATACTGAAAATACCATGGAATTCCAGAAGAATGAACAAATCTGTCCTGGATGAAGTGCAGCCGGAATGCTCCTTAAAAGTGAGAATGGCCATATTTCAGCTCACCTACTTTGGTCATGCTGTAAGAAGGGACCATTCCCTGGTGAAGGATATTATGCTGGATAAAGCAGAGGGTCAGAAAAAAGGGGAAGATGCTCAGTGAGATGGATTGACATAGTGGCTACCACACTGGGCTCAAGCGTAGCAGGGATTGTAGGTGTAGGAGAGGATGGCATAGGACTGGGCAGTGTTTCGTTCTGTTGTACACTAGGTCACTATGAGTTTGAGCCTACACTATGACACCTAACAACAAGTTCTTAGTGTTCTCTTGAGAAACGTACATATTCTCATTGAGAAATATGTACGTATATATATACAGAGAAATTTACTTCAAGGAACTGGATCACAGGATTGTGAGAGCTAGCAAATCCAAAATTCATACGTCAAACAACAGGCCGGAGCCTCCTGCTGGATCCCAGATTGTAGGGCCTGGTAAGTCCAAAGAAGCCCTAGTGGCACAGTGGTTAAGTACTTGTCTGCTAACTGAAAGGTCAGCAGTTTGAACCCACCAGCCACTCCATAGAAGGAAGACATAGCAGTCTGCTTCTGTAAAAATTACAGCCTTAAGAAGTCCAAAATTTGTAGGACAGGCAGCAAACTGGAGATCCCTGCTGACAGACAATAAGCAGGACACATCTGCAGGATTTCACCCCGAGAGCTGTAGGTCAGGAGTCAGGAAGAGTGCAGAGTGGGGAGAGAGAGAGATTTCTGCCAAAATGCCTATTTATAGTCTTCAGGAAGAGCATACCCTAAGGAAACTCACTTTTCAACATACTGATTAACGATATTTGATTACATTATGGAAAGTGATTCTATTATATAATATTCTATTACATTATGGAACAGGAACTAGTGTTTGGCCAAACAACTGGGAATCATAGCCTAGTCAAGTTGACACAAAAAATTTACCATCACATCTGTTTTCAACCAAGCTCCATCTGACATGAGCAATGATATTCCTTGTCTTACGTCCTGTTCAGAATCTGCATTGAACTTCTGGAAGTTCCCTGTTGATGTGGCTGCAGTCATCTTTAAAATATCTTCAGCAAAACTATGCTAGCAAGTGATATTAATGTTATTATTTCACGTTTTCCACATCCTCTTTGACTGCCTTTCTTTGGATTGGCACAAAAATGAATCTCTTACAATTGGTTGGCTGGGTAGTTATCTTTCAAATTTCTTTCTTTTTGCTTAGAAAATTTTTGTTGTGATTTGGGTGAAAGTTTACAGAGCAAATTGGATTTCCATTCAACAGTTCATTAATGTTTTGCTACATAACATTGATTGTAAGCCCCACAATTTAACAGCATTATTCCAAAGTCCTCCCTGTGGTTACCACTTACCTTTCCTTTCCATTCCTGACTTCTGAGCTTTATCCCTGGGCAAATCCTACCCTTTTGATCTCTATGGTTGATTGTTCTAAGGAGTGAATACTTTCCTAGTGTTGTTGTTCACCTTGTAGACTTGTTTATTATGCGATTGAAAGTTGATCCACGGAGGAGTTCTGGTAAGATGGTGGACTAGGCAGAAAGACTGCACAGACCCTCTTCAACAAAGAAAAGGGAAACCAATTAACACAGACACAGAAGATAATCCTGGACCTCTGAGCCTT